>NC_088717.1:31795323-31920752 GCF_963576615.1 Watersipora subatra
TATTACCCGGGCAACGCCAGGTAGCACAGCTAGTATATAGACATATATATTTAGATATGTACAATTTTTATAACTCCAAGTTTTTGTACTAACAATATTAATTCTACTTGATGTTTATGTCAGCTCAAATTAGCAACAAATACCATAACTTGCACAAAAATTTTTTAAAACTCATACTTTTGATTACAACAAAATCAAATATCAAAGATGCTAAAAGCCATACTTTAATCAACAAATTAGGCAGTTTTTTGCGCAAGCATTTGTTTTGATGTAGGAGAGGAGTTTATTAAACATCAATGTTCTATAGACAGAGAACTAACAACTACCATTTACTACATAAGAGTTCCAACTTCAATCATGCAAAATACAGTAGACACAATGGAGATCAATTGTGTTAAACCTTTCTACATCGCTTTAAAGATTCAAACCTTTTGCACCCACTGTTTCACAAAAAAACATTCCTTAAAACTTATTAGCGAACCTGTTGAGTGTGTCAGACAACCTGTTGAGTGAGTCAGACAACCCGCCGAGTGCTGCTAGACAACCTGTTGAGTGTTGTTTTGTTTGTCAGACAACCTGTTGAGTGTGTCAGACAACCTGTTGAGTGGGTCAGACAACCCGCCGAGTGCTGCTAGACAACCTGTTGAGTGTTGTTTTGTTTGTCAGACAACCTGTTGAGTGTGTCAGACAACCTGTTGAGTGGGTCAGACAACCCGCCGAGTGCTGCTAGACAACCTGTTGAGTGTTGTTTTGTTTGTCAGACAACCTGTTGAGTATGTCAGACAACCGTTGAGTGCTGCTAGACAACCTGTTGAGTGTTGTTTGTCAGACAACCTGTTGAGTGGGTCAGACAACCTGTTGAGTGGGTCAGATCATGTGCTGATTGTGTCTGGCGACCAGCTCTTTTGTTCCAATAAAATAACCATAGAATATAGGTAGGCCTAAGTAATTAGCAAAGAGGCGTAATAGCAGCATAGTTGAACTTACCTGAAAAGAGATCAAAGTGAAAAATATTAGAGTCATTTCATAACAATGAAGCTGTGCCATGATTTCCATGGTTAGAGAGCTCGGGCTGGCCAGTCAACACCTACCAGAATGTATGATATCATGCATTCGGGTTACTTTTAAGCTCTTCTCAAGCGATTAATCTATTCCCTGATTGGACGAGTTGCAACATTTCCTTCTTCACAGATCTATTTGAAGCGAAACATAGAAACTCATCAGGTCTCATGACAAACTGAACAGATTACCCGACTCATCCTGCTCGACACACTTAGCAGGTGCCTTGTAGACTGCAGCTTCTCATAAAATGATAATTTAATTTAATGCATAAGCCCTGCAGGTGATAAATGTACACTGACTGATATTCATTGCATATAAATTGGATAGAATAAAGCACAAGCGAGGGATAAGGTATACATGTTCAACTCAGAACAATACAAACAAGTGATAAGGAGAGGTTGCCAAGAGATTGAGTGTCACACTGCTACTTGCATGGTTGCTTACTCCTAACTACTATACAGGTTAACTAGTTGTTCTATATTAGCTGGTCTCACACACTGCTAATTGTATGGTTGCTTACTACTAACTACTGTACAGGCTAACTAGCTGTTCTATATTAGCTGGCCTCACACACTGCTACTTGCATGGTTGCTTACTCCTAACTACTATACAGGTTAACTAGTTGTACTATAGTAGCTGGTCTCACATACTGCTACTTGTATGGTTGCTTACTCCTAACTACTATACAGGTTAACTAGTTGTTCTATATTAGCTGGTCTCACATACTGCTACTTGCATAGTTGCTTACTCCTAACTACTATACAGGCTAACTAGTTGTACTATATTAGCTGGTCTCACACACTGCTAATTGTATGGTTGCTTACTACTAACTACTATACAGGTTAACTAGTTGTTCTATATTAGCTGGTCTCACACACTGCTAATTGTATGGTTGCTTACTACTAACTACTGTACAGGCTAACTAGCTGTTCTATATTAGCTGGCCTCACACACTGCTACTTGCATGGTTGCTTACTCCTAACTACTATACAGGTTAACTAGTTGTACTATAGTAGCTGGTCTCACATACTGCTACTTGTATGGTTGCTTACTCCTAACTACTATACAGGCTAACTAGTTGTTCTATATTAGCTGGTCTCACATACTGCTACTTGTATGGTTGCTTACTACTAACTACTATACAGGCTAACTAGCTGTACTATATTAGCTGGTCTCACACACTGCTACTTGTATGGTTGCTTACTCCTAACTACTATACAGGCTAACTAGTTGTTCTATATTAGCTGGTCTCACATACTGCTACTTGTATGGTTGCTTACTACTAACTACTATACAGGCTAACTAGTTGTACTATATTAGCTGGTCTCACATACTGCTACTTGTATGGTTGATTACTCCTAACTACTATACAGGCTAACTAGCTGTTCTATATTAGCTGGTCTCACATACTGCTACTTGTATGGTTGCTTACTACTAACTACTATACAGGCTAACTAGCTGTACTATATTAGCTGGCCTCACATACTGCTACTTGTATGGTTGCTTACTCCTAACTACTATACAGGCTAACTAGTTGTACTATATTTTCAATGTAAATTATTTTCAAACTTTAATGAAAGGTCTTGTTTAAACAGTTTTGGTCTAATATATTTATAGTTCAAAACAGTATCAAATCTTACTGCTGTGAACTATAACTGTTTCAGCTATAATTTTTCTGTTGTGAACTATAACTGTTTCAGCTATAATTTTACTGTTGTGAACTATAACTGTTTCAGCTATAATTTTACTGCTGTGAACTATAACTGTTTCAGCTATAATTTTACTGTTGTGAACTATAACTGTTTCAGCTATAATTTTACTGTTGTGAACTATAACTGTTTCAGCTATAACTTTACTGCTGTGAACTATAACTGTTTCAGCTATAATTTTACTGCTGTGAACTATAACTGTTTCAGCTATAACTTTACTGCTGTGAACTATAACTGTTTCAGCTATAACTTTACTGCTGTGAACTATAACTGTTTCAGCTATAATATGGAGCACTCTGTACTTGTTTAAAGACTGGCAGTACCTGTAGGCTATAATATTTATCGACCATTTTTAACTGGTTGCTAGAAAATACTCGAAAACGTTTTGGTTGCTGCGAGAAGGCTGAGCTGTAGCTGAAACTTCAGCTGCAGTTTTTTTTATTTCTGGCAGCCGCTAGACTCTGGTGATTTACATGAATGGCTACATCTATTATTTAGGTAGTCACTATTTTGGTGACACCTATAGTTACCTTAGTCACCGATATAAAGGGGTGTGCATGAGATTGGCTGTACGTAGTTCAATACAGTACGAGAGAACTTTACAGTAGGAGAGAACTTTACAGTAGGAGAGAACTGTGCTGTTCGAGAAAACTGTACAGTAGGAGAGAACTGTACAGTACAAGAGAAATGTACAGTAAGAGAGAACTGGACAGTAGGAGAAAACTGTACAGTATGAGAAAACAGTACAGTAGGGGAGAACTGTACAATACGAGAGAACTGTACTGTAAGAGAGAACTGTACAGTACGAGAGTACCGTACAGTAGGAGAAAACTGTACAGTACGAGAGAACTGTTGATGACCCTAAAAAGCTACCAGCAGTTGCAGGCAGTTTTTGCAAAATGTTAAATTAAAACAACACTGTTAACCATGAGGTGATGCACTTCCATAACAGCTACGCTTGCATGACCTCTACACTTACACTATAGCTACACTTACACAACACATCCACTCACCCTACAACAGTATTGCAGGGGCTGCCTGACACCCACTCACACCTTAAACATTTCCTAAAGAATCTTTCTGTACTTTCAATTATACCATGAAGAAAGTTGAGCATTACCTGACAATGTGACTTCTACGTAAGTAAAGTGGTTCATCATGTTCCCGACGAGGAGTGCTTCCATTTTAGAAATGAGCAATCATATCAAAGGGTACCACATAAACAGGCTACAATACTGCTCAAGTAGATTGTAATAGAAGCAAGATGTGTGAACGTTAGCAAGAGATAGTTAGATGACTGAAGTGTTTGCAACTCAATCCTAATCATTTAGGATTGCAACTCTCTCTCCTTTCTCTTCTGTCCTTGTAGCATGCCGCTCTTTTAAGCTCTGAATACATACACAGAAATTTTTTTATCAGGTCTATCACAGGACCCCTTCACTATGTTTGACAATTCACTACCATCATGCATTAGTAAGTTTTATCAGGTCTATCACAGGACCCCTTCACTATGTTTGACAATTCACTACCATCATGCATTAGTAAGTTTTATCAGGTCTATCACAGGACCCCTTCACTATGTTTGACAATTCACTCCCATCATGCATTAGTAAGTTTTATCAGGTCTATCACAGGACCCCTTCACTATGTTTGACAATTCACTACCATCATGCATTAGTAAGTTTTATCAGGTCTATCACAGGACCCCTTCACTATGTTTGACAATTCACTCCCATCATGCATTAGTAAGTTTTATCAGGTCTATCGCAGGACCCCTTCACTATGTTTGACAATTCACTCCCATCATGCATTAGTAAGTTTTATCAGGTCTATCACAGGACCCCTTCACTATGTTTGACAATTCACTACCATCATGCATTAGTAAGTTTTATCAGGTCTATCACAGGACCCCTTCACTATGTTTGACAATTCACTCCCATCATGCATTAGTAAGTTTTATCAGGTCTATCGCAGGACCCCTTCACTATGTTTGACAATTCACTCCCATCATGCATTAGTAAGTTTTATCAGGTCTATCGCAGGACCCCTTCACTATGTTTGACAATTCACTCCCATCATGCATTAGTAAGTTTTATCAGGTCTATCGCAGGACCCCTTCACTATGTTTGACAATTCACTCCCATCATGCATTAGTAAGTTTTATCAGGTCTATCGCAGGACCCCTTCACTATGTTTGACAATTCACTCCCATCATGCATTAGTAAGTTTTATTAGGTCTATCGCAGGACCCCTTCACTATGTTTGACAATTCACTCCCATCATGCATTAGTAAGTTTTATCAGGTCTATCACAGGACCCCTTCACTATGTTTGACAAGTCACTCCCATCATGCATTAGTAAGTTTTATCAGGTCTATCGCAGGACCCCTTCACTATGTTTGACAATTCACTCCCATCATGCATTAGTAAGTTTTATCAGGTCTATCGCAGGACCCCTTCACTATGTTTGACAATTCACTCCCATCATGCATTAGTAAGTTTTATCAGGTCTATCGCAGGACCCCTTCACTATGTTTGACAATTTACTCCCATCATGCATTAGTAAGTTTTATCAGGTCTATCACAGGACCCCTTCACTATGTTTGACAATTTACTCCCATCATGCATTAGTAAGTTTTATCAGGTCTATCACAGAACCCCTTCACTATGTTTGACAATTCACTCCCATCATGCATTAGTAAGTTTTATCAGGTCTATCACAGGACCCCTTCACTATGTTTGACAATTCACTCCCATCATGCATTAGTAAGTTTTATCAGGTCTATCACAGGACCCCTTCACTATGTTTGACAATTCACTCCCATCATGCATTAGTAAGTTTTATCAGGTCTATCACAGGACCCCTTCACTATGTTTGACAATTTACTACCATCATGCATTAGCAAGTTTAATCAGGTCTATCACAGGACCCCTTCACTATGTTTGACAATTCACTCCCATCATGCATTAGTAAGTTTTATCAGGTCTATCACAGGACCCCTTCACTATGTTTGACAATTCACTCCCATCATGCATTAGTAAGTTTTATCAGGTCTATCACAGGACCCCTTCACTATGTTTGACAAGTCACTCCCATCATGCATTAGTAAGTTTTATCAGGTCTATCACAGGACCCCTTCACTATGTTTGACAATTCACTCCCATCATGCATTAGTAAGTTTTATCAGGTCTATCACAGGACCCCTTCACTATGTTTGACAATTCACTCCCATCATGCATTAGTAAGTTTTATCAGGTCTATCACAGGACCCCTTCACTATGTTTGACAATTCACTCCCATCATGCATTAGTAAGTTTTATCAGGTCTATCACAGGACCCCTTCACTATGTTTGACAATTCACTCCCATCATGCATTAGTAAGTTTTATCAGGTCTATCACAGGACCCCTTCACTATGTTTGACAATTCACTCCCATCATGCATTAGTAAGTTTTATCAGGTCTATCACAGGACCCCTTCACTATGTTTGACAATTCACTCCCATCATGCATTAGTAAGTTTAATCAGGTCTATCACAGGACCCCTTCACTATGTTTGACAATTCACTCCCATCATGCATTAGTAAGTTTTATCAGGTCTATCACAGGACCCCTTCACTATGTTTGACAATTCACTCCCATCATGCATTAGTAAGTTTTATCAGGTCTATCACAGGACCCCTTCACTATGTTTGACAATTCACTCCCATCATGCATTAGTAAGTTTTATCAGGTCTATCACAGGACCCCTTCACTATGTTTGACAATTCACTCCCATCATGCATTAGTAAGTTTTATCAGGTCTATCACAGGACCCCTTCACTATGTTTGACAATTCACTACCATCATGCATTGGTAAGTTTTATCAGGTCTATCACAGGACCCCTTCACTATGTTTGACAATTCACTCCCATCATGCATTAGTAAGTTTATCGTGAGAAACTAATGAATTCGAAAAGAAGTTTTGCTCTCACAGGTTTAATCCCAAGACTAATCATATTTCGCGTCTTTATGTGTGACATGTTCATGTAAGCTATTTATCTGCTGTGTCACATATAAACGTATTAGCCTTTCTCTGCATTACCCCTTCAAATCGAACCTTGACCAAGAGCGTGACCTTGGCAACTCTAGCCATTTGAGCCAAGTTTACTTTGATGGTTGACGAATTTGGTGATGCAATGATGATGAGGCAATAGCTCATCACAGCCATAGGCAGACATCGATTTTATTGAAATAGAGAACGCATGATAGCTCAACCGTGAAAATATTCATTTAAACTGGTTTCCCATGTCAAATTATGGAACATCTGGTAGTGCAGACCTACGACAACAAATCAGGAACCAGGAAGAACATAAAAGACAAGCGCTATGTATTTGAAACTGTTCAGCAAATCAGATGAAACAGGTGAAGCAGTGCGAAACACAAGAGTGAATCTCATTGTAATACAGAGACTTAATAACAAACGTTATTTCAAAATAAAGGCATGAAGACGAGTCAGAGAGATAAACAATTAGATGTACACAGAGTGAATAACAAAACATATAACAAAAAACAGCAGTGGGTAATTATCCCACAAATTGCGTCATAGCTTTCATATGACAACTGAAATGCCCACCCACATTATTAGAATGCCTTTGTCTTAAGTGATCTAATCCCAGAAATATCAGAGCGATCAACTAGATGTGCCTGGCGGAAAGCCAATGAATGTCCAGCGTTTTTCCAAGTTCAGTCCTACTCCGACGAACTTCTGAGCGAACATGGTCGGATGGGCCTCTAGCAATGACTCGAGTGCTGACGATTTGGTAGGTAGGCCGCCTCGTTGCAGATATGACCAGATGTAGTCCATGCTCGCACCAAAAGGATGTACGTGTAAAAAACATACGATAAGACCTATAAAATGTAATGGACACACCTTAAAATACGAACATTTTTACCGCAAATAAAATTTGCGCTAGAAATACATCCCGATTTTGGTTGTCGTTACAAACAAGATGTAAAGATGTTACAAAAAAGTTTTAAAGTTAAATTTTAACTAATTAACGGAAATAATTTAATATTTAAGAAATAGCTTCAGGCTTGTCATTTTGCTTCACTATACTCATATAATGACTGAATAAGTGAGTCTAAAAGCTTATGGAGCCATTTAATAGAATAAACAGAAATATACTGTAAAACCTCTAATTGAACGCCGTGGCGCTCTATTTTTCAACCCTTCCTCTCTATTGGCGGTCAATTGGAGACGGCGTTCAAATAGAGGCTGGCGATGTATTTTACAAATGGCTTGTCAGAATTTTGGGAAAATAAATTTAGCCCTATGACGGGCGAAGCGAATGTCGCCTATATTTTGCTCTCTGTTTCCAGTGGAGCAATATTAAACCTTTTGGATGCAATAAATCTGCTAACTTACCTCCAACTTGACAAAGATCTCTTAATAAATATGCATTGAGGAACCAAGAAATATCTCTATGAGTTGATATCTATTGCTTGCAATTGACCTGTGATGATGTTATAGTCTGGGTCCTTCTTTGCAATTTGTTGGTATTTTCAATTTTTATTTCATTCTAAATTTGAAGGCATGTTTTTTATTTTATATCTATATTTAACATTGTTGTATAAAAGCTCATTGCACTCATCGATATATATGTTTGCTACAGTTTGCAGCCAAAACTAGTTTTTATGTGCATTAGAAGTGGAATTATGAGCATCGACCCATTGTAAGCCGTATTAAGATAGCTACAAGGATGCTATTAAATAACATGCTATAAATCTGCATATTTCTAAGTTATACAATGATAATCTATTAAATGGTACAAATATATATTCATCAACAAGTGACATAAATGAACCATAGTTATATTACATGCAGAAACAAAAATTAAAGTTTTTAAAACAAAAATATTTGCATCATTTGCTCGGGTAGCTGCGTTCTGTTTGTTGCTTTCGATGGAACGAACATCTTCTATTTGTCCAATACCTTCCACAATATCTTCTGACCTCAACTCTTCTTTTGCGCTTCTAAACTATTCGATATCAGGGTCCAAACAACTTGTTGGCAAAGCAAAACTTTCACACCCTGCATTAGCACCAATGCAACGCTTAAAAGTTTGCTCGCTAAACGTAACCTTTGGCCCAAAACTTGCAAACCGTTTTTTATATGCATGTTCTTTGAAGTATTAAGACTGTGTGAAACGAGGAACTGCTAATAGCCTGAGACTCTTACTGGTTATTATTATGGTGTTGCTTTCAAAGTTTTAATGAAAAAATCGAAAGGCTTTGGAGTCGGACAGCGAGAGAATTAGTTGTTATTGATGTCAACGAATCATTATTAATACGATTTTGTGGACACTTTTACTGATCACTTGATATTATGGGTTCATAAAGATGAAAGATTGTCAAAGTGGCGTTCAAATGGAAATGGTGGCGTTCAAATAGAGGGTGGCACTCTATTTTTCAACCCTTCTCTTGTAATGACAGTCAAATAGAGGTGGCGCTCAAATAGAGGTGGCGTTCAAATAGAGGTGGCGTTCAAATAGAGGTGGTGTTCAATTAAAGATTTTTACGATATCTTGCATATGCTCCTCACATATGCTCCTAACATATACTCTTCACATATACTCTTCGCATATGCTCCTCATATATGCTCCTCGCATATGCTTTTCACATATGCTATTGAGATATGCTCTTCACATATGCTCCTCACAAATGCTCCTCACATACACTCGTTACGTATACTCCTTACACATGTTCCTTACATAGTCACCAACAAGCAATATAGTTTTACCTAGCAAACGCGCATCCCCTTCATTGATGGTTCTTGTACAGGGTGTAGGCTCTATCGAAAAGGTGGTAGGGGAGTTCTGGTTGGCCTCAGCTTTCTCCGTCTCCGCCGCTGGTTTAGGTGTCTCGGTCTCTCCAGTAGCTTTCTCTGGCTCCTTAGCATCATCAAACTGCAGCAAGATGTACTGATCAAACAGTCGACATACAGTCAAACCTCGAGATACAGTCAACTCGACATACAGTCAAACCTCGACATACAGTCAAACCTCGAGATACAGTCAAACCTCAACATACAGTTAAACCTCGACATACCGTCAAACCTCGACATACCGTTAAACCTCGACATACAGTCAGACCTCGACATAATAAGTTGAGCCTGCACAAAATTTTCTATGTATGCCAGGACTATCATATAAAGCTGAATATTTCCAGAAGCATTTTACTTCATTTAAGCCAACTTACAGCTATCATTTTTAATGATAAGTATTTCAGGTAACCATATGTAGCATTAAGACTAATGCATTATATAAAAATATCTTAATAATTAAATTAAAAAACTAAATGAAATGCAGAAGCTCAATAAATAAAGTAATACTAAAAGAGGGTTTTATGCTCACTTAACATTTACATTAGAGGCAAACAAATGTATGCGTATCCTTGGCGATACAGGAGATGAAAAGTGCCAACTTAATTCTGTTTGAAAGATGCTGGTGGAAAATGAAAATAATCATAGCGCGCAAGCTCTGCTGCCTTCGAGTTCACGAATAATATTGATGCACTGAGGGAAGTAATTAAAAGACTATAGTTATTAGCTCTATTATTATGAAAAACCACCATGAGATTGAGGTTTGAACGAAAGAAAAGGAGGTAAGGGCAGGTACCTTTCTCTGGAGTTGTATTACTTCATTCCTCGTAGACAAGAGTTGCTACAATGTAGAGGAACAAGTGGATAATCTGGATGAGCTTACAATCACCATCTTTTCTTCTAGAATGACATTTGGAGCCCAACAACAAGATCATTGGCACTCCTTGTGGTATCAATTGGGTGAAATTAATAAACAGCACTGATAATACACCCATTTTTAAGTGAATATTTACGTCGAAACTCTAAACTGGTACAAGTTTCATGCCTGAAGAATAGTGACCGGAAATGACTAGCTAATGATGGCGGCAAATCTGTTGGTAAAGTATTACTTTAAAACAGCAACTACTACAAGTAATAAGCGAGATGATAGTAGAGTATGGTAGAGAGATGATAGTAAAGGATGGTAGAGAGATGATAGTAGAGGATGGTAGAGAGAGGACAGTAGAGTATAGTAGAGAGATGATAGTAGAGTATGGTAGAGAGATGACAGTAGAGTATAGTAGAGAGATGATAGTAGAGTATGGTAGAGAGATGACAGTAGAGTATAGTAGAGAGATGATAGTAGAGTATGGAAAGATCAATGTGGTCCAACCTCTTGCATTCCTCTAAGGGTCTGCTGTAAGAGTGTAATCTGTGTGTTCTTCTGTTCAAGTTCTGATTTTCCCTCGTGCTTGCTCATGTCCAGCTCATTCTTGTACGCTTCCAGCTGACACTTGAGAGAGTCATTTTCATCTTGCAGACTATTCATCTCACCTGCCAACACATATCAGACAAAGCAACTTATTGCTCAGAGCTAGTTGTAGTGATACACACTAGGGCAGTAGTTGCAACGATATTCTTCTGAAAAAATGAAAACAGAGAAAATTGGAAAACAAAAGGAACTAAAACAGCAATAAGTTACAGCAATGGAAATGGAGGAATAATTTGGGTGATGCCCATAGAGTATGAAACTCAATGAATCATGGCTGAACTGCCTTGCATAGAATGTGAATAAGGCAAAAGTGATGCTATGATATCTTCCCTTAGCCATAGTTCATGATTAAATTTGGGTTGAATATTAAAAAAAATATACATTGTGATATTTGCAAGACGTACGTTTAATTATACTTCACAAGATAGACCTTTCGTACTGGCTCGCTGACACCTTAATCTGTGTTCATGAATGCTAAAGGAAATGCCGTGTCAATGTCGGCAGCATATATTATAGGAATGTGTCGCAATGCAGCTTCTATTTAATGTCTATCATTTATATAAAATATTTTTTACTATATTTATTCTTTTGATATTTTAGAGCTCTCTTTCTTCTATAAGCGATATTTGATCAACTTATTTAATCAACTATTTTTACTAATCTTCGAAAGCATCAACAATTTACTAACAAGCTTCTGTCATGCTCAGCGGATCAAAGAGCTTCTTCACTCAGTTACCTCAGGCCAACACAAACTCATTGATATTAATGGAAGACCTCGTCTCAAAAACCACAGAAGTAACAGACATCTGAGTTTGAATATTATGTTATTATAATTCGTGTGAGCCCATTAATGTGTCACAAGTGCTTGTCTTGGTGTAACCGGTTGAGGAAGTACATCCTCATTAAACCATATTCCTGCTGCGTAGACATATGCTAGCAGGAAATTGTATCAAAAATCCCTGATAATATGTTATTATTTGCTAAACTAAACTTTATAAAGTAGCTATTTGTAGTAAGCTAAGCTCTAGAAAACAGTCCGAATCAAAAATGATGTACTCTTTTTACTTCCTCACAAACTTCTATTTCTATTCTGATCATGAAGTTTTACATCCATTTCCCTTGCCATTCCAGTTACCAACAGCTGTTAACAGAGCAGCAATACTGACATCTATCAACAGAGCAGGCAACCTGACAGCTATCAACAGCGCATCAATAGTGACAGCTGTCAACCAGGAGGCAATACTGACAGCTGTCAACAGAGGAGCAATACTGATAGCTGTCAACAGAGCAGCAATACTGACAGCTGTAAACAGAGCAACAATACTGATAGCTGTCAAGCAGGAGGCAATATGAACAGCTGTAAACAGAGCAGCAATACTGATAGCTGTCAACAGAGCAACAATACTGATAGCTGTCAAGCAGGAGGCAATATGAACAGCTGTAAACAGAGCAGCAATACTGATAGCTGTCAACAGAGCAGCAATACTGATAGCTGTCAACAGAGCAGCAATACTGATAGCTGTCAACAGAGCAGCAATACTGACAACTGTCAACAGAGCAGCAATACTGACAACTGTCAACAGAGCAACAATACTGATAGCTGTCAAGCCGGAGGCAATATGAACAGCTGTAAACAGAGCAGCAATACTGATAGCTGTCAACAGAGCAGCAATACTGACAACTGTCAACAGAGCAACAATACTGATAGCTGTCAAGCAGGAGGCAATATGAACAGCTGTAAACAGAGCATCAAGACTGACAGCTGTCAAAAGAGCAGAACTAATGCAACTATAATAAGGTATGTTGCTACTAAGGTAAGTTTCTAAGGAAACGAAACATAAAATCTTTTTAATCATCTGTCGTAACAGAAGCTGTTGACACTTTTAACCAGGTCTCAAGGGCTAGAAATTGCTTTCAAATACAAATATTAGGCTTTCACCAGATGGTTGATTCGAAATGCTTTAATCAATAGTTGATAAACTGTGGAATAAACCAAAAACCTTTCTACCATTCTAATGACGCACCGGAATACAATTTCGCTTTTTTAACTGTTGGCATGCCATCTTCAGTGTCAGACAAATCCATCTCATCCTCTTCTCTGTCAGCCAGAAGTTCATCATTGTGCTTCTGTTTCAGATCCTACAAACAGGATACCACATAATCTGTGCCATAACACACATCACCAACAATGACTAGGAGATGACACACTAGGAGAACAACAGCGCAGACAATTCACTTATAAATCCTGCTCCCGCTAAACTCTTAGTCTGATATTAGTGGACCACCTACCTCATCCGCATTCTTGCAGTAAAACCTGCCACGAATCCACAAAGATTTATGCTGAAGATAAAAACCTTGAGACACCTTTGAGTGAGTAGTTACCATAATACTAAAGTAGTTGTTATAAAGCGAGTGCATGTCAGATGTTGAAATATGTGTACTAGTAGGAAGTACTGTAGTAGGAAGTATGGAGGAATTCGTACCACTTAGTGTTTGGTTAAGCAGTATGAACTGCCAAAATTTTATCAGATCTCACTTGAAATTACGGAAAAGTTTTGAACATTGACTCATGTTTATGCGATATTAGCTTGCGCTACCTACCCTGTGGGAGACAATCCAATGGTGAACTTAGAAATAGCTTCAAAGTAATAAAAACAGTCATTAGTCATTCAGGTGATGCGGAACACAGGTGTTTGCTGATGAATGAACCTGGGATAGAATTTCACGCAGAGCACAAAAACACTGGTATAGCGTCATACATTATGCAATAAATTTGTGCATAAAACCTACATGAGTTATTGAATAATAGTTCTTTTCAAAAGTTAGATAAAGTTGAATAAAATGTGCCTTCTAGTGAGTTCTACAGTATAAATGACCACTTGCATGAAACAGTTTAAATGACAGTTTGTATGTGACAGTTTAAATGACGGCTTACGTGTGACAGTATAAATGACAGCTTATGTGTGACAGTATAAATGACAGCTTATGTGTGACAGTATAAATGACAGTTTACGTTTGACAGTATAAATGACAGCTTACATGTGACAGTTTAAATGACAGCTTGTATGAAGCAAGGTAGCTGCAGTCACAGTGACACATTTGCATTTGAGCACAGTCACCATGAAGACAAAACCATGCCATTCATTTCGCTCATTCAAAGCTCTTTCCAGCTACATTTTTGATGCAAAGTATTTTTTCAGTCTAACTCCTATAGCTGTCCTGTTTAATTAGTGGCGGCACCTCAAAGTATTTTTTCAGTCTAACTCCTATAGCTGTCCTGTTTAATTAGTGGCGGCACCCCAAATCAATTACGGTATTCTCAGGAACTTAGTGATCCCGCTTATCTCTCATCAAACGGTTGCAATTGTCTGGCACATCAGCTAAAAGGGAATAGCTGTAATAATTGCCTGCTAAAAACTTAAGGTGAAATTAAGAAGTTGTTCCCTCTTGATGCTTGACAGAAAACAGGATTTCTATACCTACTTTCGAGTATCAACAAAATTTACCTCCAAATTTTAGGCAATGATCAACATGCCAACATTGTCAATGTTCCAGCATTGTCAACGTGCCAATCAAAGCCTCCAGTGAGCAAATATTCTTTCCACTTCAGCCATAATAGGCCTACAGATCATCTTACTAAACCAACTTACTAAACTCTATCCAACAAGCAAGAATCTGGGCAGATATTTCACAAGTTGCCAGTTGTCTCTGACAACTATTCGTATCATAGCTGCTTACCTGGCATACTTTAGTCCAGAGCTCTACATTCCTACGCTGGGGTTTTGAGAAGTGGTCCCATACCCTCTGTTGCCGGGCTTTGGCAAACACATTTTCTATCTGGTCCACTTTAAGTTGATTAGAAATATTATGGCACAGGTAGACTAACATGACCATTTCATGGAAAGGCCTTTTTATTAAACAAAGCCTGCTCAGTTGGGGGATGAAACGGAAATAAGCACGACTTCCTATTTTACATGAAAAGAAGTGTATCAGTAAGAACGCGATTACAAGTTAATCACGAATAATAATGTAATGCTAATCAGAATGTATTATTATTATACCTTTAATCTTACGACTTCTCAAACTTTATCATTGTAAAAAAACTTCTCAGAAAAATAGCCAAACAGTGGCTAAACCAGGAGGTGTGTTCCATTCCCCAACATAAACTAGCCTACCGCATTGGCTCCACTATTCTCCCAGCACAGTACTGTAGTGGACATGTGCTAACTTTGAAGTTGCCTTCACAATTGTTGTATTCTTATTATTGCTAATTTTATATAATAGCCGGCATCCCAGCTTTAATGACAGATTTGTAAAAGCTAACTTTTTTAACCTCCGATGTCGTGGGTCAATCGTCAGCTGAATTAGTCCATTACAACAATTACAATTATGTCTTCTTCATATTTTAACTTCTCTTGTAGAGTAATCAAACTAGGTGAAACCAAAAAAATGTATTTATGCAATTTTTGGAAAGAAATTTAGAGTAAAGAAAACTTCAAATTGTAGGAAGAATAGAGTAGAACTATGCTAGAGCGACTGAACATTCTCCATAGTTGAGTGTGAAGACACTCACTCACCTCAATCCAGCTGAGAGTTAAAGGTTGAGTACTTATAAAAAGTTATTACTACTTATAGAAATAACTAACAGAGTTGCTATTCATCACTTTACAATACGTCTCAATACTTCAAAATATGGCTTATATGACTCTAGTTAAATACAGCTCATATGGCTCTAGTTAAATACAGCTCATATGACTTTAGTTAAATACAGCTCATATGACTTTAGTTAGATACAGCTCATATGACTATAGTTAAATACAACTCATATGACTCTAGTTAAATACAGCTCATATGACTATAGTTAAATACAGCTCATATGACTATAGTTAAATACAGCTCATATGACTATAGTTAAATACAGCTCATATGACTCTAGTCAAATACAACTCATATGACTATAGTCAAATACAGCTCATATGACTATAGTTAAATACAACTCATATAACTCTAGTCAAATACAGCTCATATGACTATAGTTAAATACAGCTCATATGACTATAGTTAAATACAGCTCATATGACTATAGTTAAATACAGCTCATATGGCTCTAGTTAAATACAGCTCATATGACTTTAGTTAAATACAGCTCATATGACTATAGTGAAATACAGCTCATATTACTATAGTTAAATACAGCTCATATGACTTTAGTTAGATACAGCTCATATGACTATAGTTAAATACAACTCATATGACTATAGTTAAATACAGCTCATATGACTATAGTTAAATACAGTTCATATGACTCTAGTCAAATACAACTCATATGACTATAGTCAAATACAGCTCATATGACTATAGTTAAATACAACTCATATAACTCTAGTCAAATACAGCTCATATGACTATAGTTAAATACAGCTCATATGACTATAGTTAAATACAACTCATATGACTATAGTGAAATACAGCTCATATTACTATAGTTAAATACAGCTCATATGACTTTAGTTAAATACAGCTCATATGACTATAGTGAAATACAGCTCATATGGCTCTAGTTAAATACAGCTCATATGACTTTAGTTAAATACAGCTCATATGACTATAGTGAAATACAGCTCATATTACTATAGTTAAATACAGCTCATATGACTTTAGTTAGATACAGCTCATATGACTATAGTTAAATACAGCTCATATGACTCTAGTTAAATACAGCTCATATGGCTCTAGTTAAATACAGCTCATATGACTATAGTGAAATACAGCTCATATTACTATAGTTAAATACAGCTCATATGACTATAGTTAAATACAACTCATATGACTCTAGTTAAATACAGCTCATATGACTATAGTTAAATACAGCTCATATGACTATAGTGAAATACAGCTCATATGACTATAGTTAAATACAGCTCATATGACTCTAGTCAAATACAACTCATATGACTATAGTCAAATACAGCTCATATGACTATAGTTAAATACAACTCATATAACTCTAGTCAAATACAGCTCATATGACTATAGTTAAATACAGCTCATATGACTATAGTTAAATACAGCTCATATGACTATAGTTAAATACAGCTCATATGGCTCTAGTTAAATACAGCTCATATGACTTTAGTTAAATACAGCTCATATGACTATAGTGAAATACAGCTCATATTACTATAGTTAAATACAGCTCATATGACTTTAGTTAGATACAGCTCATATGACTATAGTTAAATACAGCTCATATGACTCTAGTTAAATACAGCTCATATGGCTCTAGTTAAATACAGCTCATATGACTTTAGTTAAATACAGCTCATATGACTATAGTGAAATACAGCTCATATTACTATAGTTAAATACAGCTCATATGACTTTAGTTAAATACAGCTCATATGACTATAGTTAAATACAACTCATATGACTCTAGCTAAATACAGCTCATATGACTATAGTTAAATACAGCTCATATGACTATAGTTAAATACAGCTCATATGACTATAGTTAAATACAGCTCATATGACTTTAGTTAAATACAGCTCATATGACTATAGTTAAATACAGCTCATATGACTATAGTTAAATACAACTCATATGACTCTAGTCAAATACAACTTATATGACTATAGTTAAATACAGCTCATATGACTCTAGTTAAATACAGCTCATATGACTCTAGTTAAATACAGCTCATATGACTATAGTTAAATACAACTCATATGACTATAGTTAAATACAGCTCATATGACTCTAGTTAAATACAACTCATATGACTATAGTTAAATACAACTCATATGACTATAGTTAAATACAACTCATATGACTATGGTTAAATACAGCTCATATGACTATAGTTAATTACAGCTCAGATAACAGTATATAAAGGTAAAATAGAAGCGAAAACTTAAAGTAGGGGAGAGAAACCGAACATACTAAAACTTTCCAATAAAATTCAATGGGCAAGGAGACCTGCAAGTTTTAACGAAGGGATGAGTGATAATGCTAATGGGTAGACTAACAACTAGTATGTCTCCGACGCAGTGCAGTTGTAAAATCAACATCTACACACGCAAGCAGTTCGACTACACTCATTGTTGTATAAAACAAACCTCAGCGCAGCAAAATGTACTGGAAGAAATTGGGTCAACGCCTATACCATGGATAAGCTAGTAGAAGGGTGACGGGTTCTCACAGAGCAGAAAAGTAAAAAAGACTTACTCTGACTGAGAAGGCCTGTAACCTTAGTTTTGTACTGCGCCTTGTAGTTCTGGAGCTCCTCCTCAAACTGCTCCTTTTCACCTGTCAAGAACAAACACTTGTTATCACTTGACAAAGAATGAGAAGGTTAGCAACCATATGGCGAGAGTAAAAATTGAATGTGAAGAATTTAAGTATAGTGCACTCCCTGGGTTGCGATGTTCCTGTTATACGGTTTTTCCGTCCCCTTTATACGACATTTTTTTCGTTATATGATATCAACAAAAATTTCTCTCAAACTTAAAATTTGGCAGTCGGTGTGCTAATTAAGTCGAAATGACGAAGATGCCGATATTCTATTCACCGGAATCCCTCCCACAACGCCTGAAAGAGATATGATGCTCACTCTCTCTCTCAGTTCAACATTCTTCGTGTAATAATTAGTGAAAAATAAGCAAAAGTGAATTCATGTACCAGCTCAAGTCACTTTAAAGGTAAATAAAATTTCCTTTTTCCTTCCGATGTCTATTAATTGGCCAAGTATGCGGGAGGCCACTTTCGAGAACAGCATCGCTTGGCCTTTCTTGTTGGTATGGGCCTAAAAAAGTTTCAATGAGGTCGGCTACAAGTTATAGTAAAAATGAAACCGGAAACAGATAAGTGATAAAATTTTAGACTGAGACAAAATTAATGTTAAGTTAATTAAACAAATACTAAAACGTAGCTTCAAGTATGTGTTTAGCAAGCTAAATTCATAAAAGCTAAATTCAAAGTTATGTTATACATCTGTCTCGAAAGTAAGTACTCCCTACGGTACGTACAGTACATACATGTAGTACATTGTAATGTTACATTCTATTGCAGACCACAGCCAATAAATACACTTATTACGCTAAAGTTACCGTAGGTAACTATAATTACTAAGGTTAGCATACTATTGTCACCCATTTTATATGTATAGTTGTATATAATGTATAGTTATGTATGTATAATATATAGTTATTTAATGCTTTTTAATTTACTAGTTTTTAATATTTATTGTACATATATAAAATGTTGCTGTTTTTACCAGGGGGTGTTTGCATTAGATAATTACTTAAGGTTTTTATACCACTTTATATGACATTTTCACCTTACAATGTCAACACTGGAATGAATTAATGTCGTATGGCGGGGTGCACTATACTGATACGCGATGTCAACTTCTATAATGGCTGGCTAGGGCTCCTTAACAAAGATACGACCAAAAAAGATGCTCTCTATTTTGCTGCTGTGTTGGATAAAGCCAAAGTGAAAAATTGACTCACCGGTGAGACGTCTGACAGTGCTATTTACGCTGTGCAGCATCGTGTAAAATCTGTTGGCATTCCGACCAGTCACCTGCCCTTTCTCCATCCACTCGGACAATGTGTGGGCCGCTTCTGTGAATCCATTCGAAGCTGTTCATAAGAATATATGCAGAAATTGCAAAATCTCTAACATCAATCGCAGTAACCAAGAGTAAAATACCTAAAAACAATGACAACCTTGACCAAAAACCTAGTGGCCATATAGACACAGTCAGACACTTGGCACGTGTGACTGCGATGAGATGCATGAGAGTAACATAGCCTAGTGGTCTACAAGCCTGACTCACAAACAATGAGTTGAGGGTTCAATCCTCTAAAAATGTCACTGATAGTGACAGCAATGACACCCAACCCTAAATCGCTCTCAGAAACTGGGCATATGTCCAGTCATTGAGGTTCCCTTGCTACTGGACTCAGACATGTCCAGCTAAGATTACAGAGTCATTGTCTGTATAACGATGGCTCTTAAAAACATAGCCTCTACTTGCCATCAGCTAAGCAGACATCTCGAGGACAAACAGACATCTCGAGGACAAACAGACAGCTCGATACTCGAGTAAGTCAAGTTAACGCTCTACAAACTCTATGGACAATTTAGTGGGAGCAACTTTCACTGTTTAAACTTCGTAGTCAATAGAAAATGTGTCCATATTTAGCATCGGAAGACAATGCTCTCGACGATGTACCTACATTTGAGCATATCTGTCACGTTGTTAGCCTCGCTTTCGGAGAAGCGTGCGACACGGGGCGGGCTCGGTGGTCTGTTCATCTCAGCAAGCATAATTCGCTGATGCCTCTGCTCCCTCTCAATAGCCCGCTGCATGCACTCATATTCATACTGGTCATCACGGGCGGTAGCGTAGTCACAATGAATACGCCCCGTGTTCGGTTTGTCATCCTTGTCTCCGATTTTCATTCTCCAACCTACATGAAGGGAGTAAAGAGTTAGCGTTATAGGCTGTAGTAAAAGAGATTGAGTGGCCAGTAAGACCAATAGAGACCGAATGAAGGCTAAGAGCGGAGAGAGACTATTAGTTACTAGTACCCTACGGCTATCAAGTGCCATGAGGGCTCATCATGATGTACCAATGAAGTGCAGAGAATTAGTATATACAAAATCATTCTTTGATTCTAAAAGGTGAATGACTGGCACACTTATCATAGTAACTACTGTTGACCATCACAAAGGAATAGCGCATTGCTCAGCGATGACGATATATCTATATGGAAGTGAGCTGAACTGTTTGATGACTTATGAAGTTATGAGTGAGTGTTTTAATAAGAATGTTCGTAAGGAAACATATAGAGTCGGGCTGACTACAACAACAAATAACCTCTGACCACTACACTCACCAATAGCTGGCAGTGATACTCTATGACTCCCAGCTATTGGTCACTACGCTCACCAATAGCTGGCAGTCATAGAGTATCATTGCCAGCTATTGGTCACTACATTCACCAATAGCTGTCAGTCATAGAGTATCATTCCCAGCTATTGGTCACTACATTCACCATTAGCCGGCAGTCATGGACTATCACTGTCAGCTATTGGTCACTACACTCACCAATAGCTGCCAATCATAGAGTATCCTTCCCAGTTATTGGTCGCTTCATTCACCAATAGCTGTCAGTCATAGAGTATCCTTCCCAGCTATTGGTCACTACATTCACCAATAGCCGGCAGTCATAGAGTATCACTGCCAGCTATTGGCCACTACACTCACCAATAGCTGGCAGTCATGGACTATCACTGCCAGCTATTGGACACTACATTCACCAATAGCTGGAAGTCATGGACTATCACCGCCAGCTATTGGTCACTACACTCACCAATAGCTGGAAGTCATAGAGTATCCTTCCCAGCTATTGGTCACTACATTCACCAATAGCCGGCAGTCATAGAGTATCACTGCCAGCTATTGGCCACTACACTCACCAATAGCTGGCAGTCATGGACTATCACTGCCAGCTATTGGTCACTACACTCACCAATAGCTGGCAGTCATGGACTATCACTGCCAGCTATTGGTCACTACACTCACCAATAGCTGGAAGTCATAGAGTATCACTTTCACTTTTGTTATTTCTGAGCCATTTAAGGCCGCAACAGGCCTCAGTGTAGTTATTACCAACTAATTGCTGTATAACTCTCAGCTACGGGTATGAAAAAGACAATAGGTCAGTGGTGTTTGTGTCTAAAGAGAAGATAAATCCAATTTACCTGAATAGAAGATGGCTTTGTCGACAGCATCATAAGAGTCAAATCTGATGTGGGCAAAGAACTTCTTACCAAGACGAATAGTCTCTATATCTATAGAGGGGAAGAGAATGGAAAGAGAAGTAGATGGGTACAGCCTGTAGAGTACTGTATGAGCTAACATGACTATATTATTTCTACAGGATAATAACATCTATAGAGTTAAAATCAGGTGCTTCAGCACCTATTTCAGTTGAGTGTATTTACTCTATTGTGCAGACTCTATGCATAGACACAGGTATTAAGTCAGTTGAGTGCATTTACTGTAATGTGCAGACTCTATGCATAGACACAGGTATTCAGTCAGACACACCTTCAATTCTTCTAGTTTTACTTTAAACCCACATAAAATAATGAGTGATGTTTAATTTGATAGTAAAGTCACAACTCTTACTAAAGATGCTGGCAACAGTTACAAAGTAGAAATATGTTTACTAATACATGGTGCAAGAAATGCATGAATCGGTATCTATATTAATAAATCCAATAACTACCCTACAGGATGAATTTATTCGCCGAGTTAAGTTTCGCGAAAATTGCCATTTCATGCATATTCGCAGATTAATTTATTCGCGGCTGAAAACTGCCACTCTCTATGAAGAGTTAACTATATTACGTCTAGCAATAGAGTTAATCCTACACATGCGCAGATTGCGTGTTTCGTTTTCTACTTAGCTAAGCTTTTTCGTACTAAGCTATAAATTTTTTGCTGCGTTCAGAGGTTTTCACAAATATTCATAGATTTGGAGGCCTTCGATGAACCAACAATTTGTGGTAAGTAATGAGTTTTTTTAAAACTGTTGTTTAGATACTTTGAATGTTCAGTTTATTGACAGAAACTTTATTAGCTGTGTTCATCTTGACAGTTGTGAACAAAGAGAAGGCATTATGAAAAGGCTATTGTAACAAAAAAGCAGAAAGCTTTCAGAAAGCACAACGAGATAGCTTTTAAAACCATGAAACTGCTATTATTACAATACTCCCACTCAGTTACATGGTTGCACCAACAGCCAGTTCGTAACACAAAAAAAAAACAAAAAAAAAAACACAATGATCGCAATCAACGAAAAAGCAAAAATATAACAGTCTTGTGTTCAGCGGTCAGACAATTAACTTAAACCCAACATGTCTCTAAATTTGACAAATCGATCACGTGGCAGCGGCTTCGTGAATATGTCAGCGATATTATCATTTGTCGAACAAAACTCGGTACAGACATCACCAGCTTCAATTGCCTCACGAACGTAGTGGTATTTTACATCTATGTGTTTTGTACGCTTGCTAGTTTTCTGGCTGTTTGCGATCGCTGCAGCTGATTGATTATCTACAAAGATGATTGTAGAATTAAGTTGCGTGGTTCCAATATCTGAGAATAGCTGACGTAACCACATGCACTCAACAACACCATCAAACAACGCAATATATTCTGATTCCGTAGTAGAGAGAGCAACGACTGACTGACGCTTGCTGGACCAGCTGATTGGACAACCAGCATTAATGAAGACTGCACCCGATTTCGAGTGCCGGTCAGCGTCGCTCGCATAATCTGCATCTGTGTATCCAACCATTGGTTTACCTTGCTTTCTAAAATTCAGGCATAAATCCTTGGTGCCCTTCAGGTAGCGTATTACTTGTTTGGCTGCGGTCAAGTGAGTCTGGGTGGGGCAAGCATTGAACTTGGCTAAAGCTCCCACTGCTTCAACAATATCTGGACGAGTAGATACGGCAGCATATAGTAGACTTCCTACCATCGATTGATAGAGATTGGGATCTGCTAATTTGCTTCCATCCTTGTGACTCAGCTTTACATCATATGCTGCCGGAGTTGCGACAGGCTTACAGTTTTCCATGTTGAACTTTTGAATTATTTGTTGAATGTAAGGCTTCTGACTTAGACGCATAGAATTTTCTCCTCTCTCAATAAGTAATCCCAGACAATGATGAAGCGGTCCGAGATCCGTCATTTTGAAACGAGACGAGAGAGCCGATTTTAATTCGGTCATCTGAGCACCAGTGTCTGACATTATACGCAAGTCATCTACGTAGACACCAATCATCACTTTCTGGTCATTTTTCCAGCGAATATACACACAGTTGTCAGCGGAGGACTGCATGAAACCTAATGATTTAAGAAATTCATCTAATACCATGTTCCAACATTTAGGCGACTGTTTAAGTCCATACAGCGAGCGATTAAGTTTGCAGACTAAATTTTCTTTACCCGGCACAACAAAACCCTCTGGCTGTTCCATATACACCTGTACATCTTCTGACAGTTTTCCATTCAAAAAAGCCGTTTGTACATCCATTTGGTGTATCATCATATCTCTCTCAACAGCATCCGATAAGAGTGCTCGTAGAGATGTTCTGTGAATCACGGGGGCGTATGTTTCATCGTAATCCACCCCAGCCTTTTGTGCATATCCCTTTGCCACAAGTCGAGCTTTGAATCTACTTATAGACCCATCAGACGAGTGTTTAGCCTTGAAAATCCACTTAGAGCCAATCGCTTTGCGTTCGGGCGGAAGATCAACTAGTTCCCATGTACCATTGTTGATCAGTGATTGATACTCATCATTGCTGGCTTTGATCCAGGCATCACAATTTGTGCTAGCCTGTGCTTGCGACAAACTAAGGGGCTCTACAATGTTGATTGCTGAGTGAGCAGAGTGACCAAGGTTTGTGAAATCATCGATACCAAACCGACCAATGGGTTGAGTGGAACGTGGTGATCGTCTATGTGTAACCGTCGGTGTTGGAGGAGCCTTTTCATTTTCGGATAGGTCAATATTCACCGCTTCAGAGTTGTCTACACTTGGCTTTGACGACTGATTTGGTAAACCGAGCTTGGTCTCATCAAAAGTGACATCACGTCTTACCTCTATTTTTCTAGTGATCGGATCGTAGAGTCTGTAGGCTTTAGACCTAAGGCTGTACCCCACAAACACCATTGATTCTGCTTTCTCATCGAGTTTATGTCTCAGCTGATCGGGTATGTGAGCGTAGGCTAAACATCCAAAAATTTTCACGTGTCCAAGATCAGGTTTTCTGTTGTTCCATTTTTCATAAGGAGTTGTATTCCATTCAAGTGCTCGTGTGGGGAGGCGATTACGAATGTATACCGCGGTCGATATTGCCTCTGCCCAGAATGACTTTGGAAGGTGAGATTCAGAAATTAATGAGCGAGCGGCCTCACAAACAGTACGATTAAATCTCTCAGCACAGCCGTTTTGTTGTGGAGAATAGCGAGTGGTGACTTGGTGATGTATACCTTGGGCTGAAAGGTAACTCTCAAACTCATTAGATGTATATTCTCCACCACCATCGCTTCTAAGTGTACCTATAGCCTGACCAGTTTGATTTGTCACTAATGATTCGTAAGTTCTAAACACCTGGAACACGCTAGATTTGTCACGTAAAAAATATATCTGCACATGCCTACTAAAATCATCAATAAATGAAATAAAATACTTGCTACCACCTAAAGATTCATTCTGCATAGGGCCACACACATCCGTATGTACCAATTCAAGAACCCTACTTGATGAAATGCCACGGTCAGTTGGAAAAGGACGTCGAGACATTTTACCTTTCACGCAAGCTTCACAGACACCTATTTCGCCAGTAACGTTACAACCATTTTCACACCAATGATTCATGTTTTTGAGGCTGCTTACGTTTACATGAGCGAGACGTTGATGCCACAGTAGGGAGGAGGACGCGGCAGCATTAGCAGTATGAATAGCAAACTCGACATCAAGATAATATAGCCTGTTTACTACAGATCCTGATGCTATCAACATCTTTCTTTGATTCTTAATCCAGCATCTCGAATGTCCAAACTGTATTATATATCCTTTTTGTGTAGCCGCATTTACAGAAAACAGATTTCCGTGTAGGTCAGGTATGTGTAGTACATTGTAAAGTGTAGCACGTCTAGTTTTATTTCCATGAATTTTTATTTGCAGCTGAACAATACCTTTTCCGACTACTTGAACTTGAGACCCATCGGCAACAACAACGTACTCAGGTGAATCTAGCTTAAAATAATCACAAAATACAGCTTTATTTTTCGCCATGTGACTGGTAGCACCGCTGTCGATCAGCCATTTTTGAGAGTCAACATCTGTCTCCAATACAGTAAATGCCGATTCATCATCTTTGCTATTATCATCGTATGTAAATAATTTATTCGCCAGTGTATCACGTTGAAAGTGAGCTCTAAGCTTGTTCCACGCAACTCCTGGGTCCTCACATTCACTGATGAGATAAATAAGACTCACTCACAAAAAGCACCATTTGGGAAAAAGCTTTGCTTGACTTCTTTTTGTACTCGGCTTTAGCGGCAGCGTTAGCATCATCCTCCAGAGTAATGGTTCCATCCACATATCCAAATAAGTCCTTAGCTATGAGTAGGTGTTTGAGTTTGAACTTCCATGTGGCATAGTTATCAGTGTTCAGCTTATCTATAGTCCAGCCTTTCTCATTCATAGTTCTTTGATAATATTTAATGGGTTGACTGGGCCCATAACCTGTTGTTTAGATACTTTGAATGTTCAGTTTATTGACAGAAACTTTATTAGCTGTGTTCATCTTGACAGTTGTGAACAAAGAGAAGGCATTATGAAAAGGCTATTGTAACAAAAAAGCAGAAAGCTTTCAGAAAGCACAACGAGATAGCTTTTAAAACCATGAAACTGCTATTATTACAATAAAAACCATTTACTAAATTAGTTGAATTTTACTTTGGTTCTTCGGTAAAACGCAATATTTATTTTTTCCATCTCTACCGCTTCCTTATTTGTTTTAATGTGAGAGAGAGATTTTTCATCATACACGCAAGCACAATGACTGCAAGGGTGGTATATGTCATTCTTAGAAGATCAATAATCATTCAGGGAGGTCTAGAAATTGAGGTAAAAGTGACCGCAGCTACTTACGAGGAGAATATATCTGTTTTAAGAAAAGGAACAAAACGCCTTTACGAGCACAAATCGTTGGCCAACCGGCGGAACTTTGCAATAGTAAGCCACGAGGAGAGTTCTGATGATAACTTCCTTACCAGCCATGTAGTAGCGAGAGAATCGCCTTTAACATCTACGCAAGACAGTGACAGCGATATAGAGCTGCTATTACCAAAATAACTAGTCAGAGAGCACAATTACACGCTAGTATTCACTTATCAAGAGTATCAGTTTAATTTTATTGCTCTAGACAACCGCCATATAGACTAAACTGTTTATATTTACTCCATTCATCGTTTGTAAAATTTTATTTGTATTTGAAATATTTTATTTGTACACTAAAGTTTGTAATAAATTATAATATATCTAAACATGAAATTGAATATATAACTTAATCATGTTTGCTGCAGCGATATCAAGGAGTTGTTGTCGATGAAGGGGTCTAGGTTGACTGGTTGCTTCTCTGCCAATATTCCTGCCTTGATGAATATTAGGCTACTACTTGTCTCTAGTTTTCGTAATCGGAGTAGGTTGTTTCATTCTCAATCTGCAGTAAACACAAAAAAGAAAAAATATTAATAAGTGTTAAGGAAGTACAAAAACAATAGCTGAAGTATTTAATGAAAGCGATCAGTTTTTAAACAAAAGAATTAACTAATGCAGTTAATTATGGAAAAACGTATCTGCACTGCAAATCAAATACATACCATATTGTCCGGATCAGAATCATGATCATCCTTCAACTTCGGTATTAGAGATTGATGGAGTTGATTTCAATGTAAAAAGACTAGGAGAGATTTTTTTGCGACGACGAAGCAATGCCGAATAACTTGTGAAAACCATGAATAATTTTGTAAAGTTTGATACAATGGCAATAAAACTCGAAGCCCGGCGATGATTTTAAAGAAGTTTTGGAACTCGGCTACGTTTAGTACTTCTGCCTAGCGGCTATTTTTGCAATGATGCCATTCTGCATATCTTGTGACAACCTTGAATAATTTGGTAAAGAAATGTGATGCATTGGCAATGGTGTTAGATCAAAGCCCAGGCAATGATTTTAAAAATGCTTTGGAACTCAACTACGTTTAGTATTTATATTAAAAACAAACCTAGCAGCTAGTTTTTAATTTGATGCATTAGTTATTCTCCCTTGTGATTAAAAATAAAACTAATTATTCACGGAATTTAATAATTCGCGGAATCGACTGTTTGCGAAATCGCGAATTTTTATAACCAACGAATATTTTCATCCTGTAGGGTATTGTTTGTATATGTGTCTGTCAGTATGTTTGTACGTGTGTCTGTCAGTCTGTTTGTATTTGTGTCTGTCAGTCTGTTTGTATATGTGTCTGTCAGTCTGTTTGTGTGTGTATTAGTCAGGCTGTTTGTATGTATCTGTCAGTATGTTTGTATGCGTATTAGTCAGGCTGTTTGTATTTGTGTCTGTCAGTCTGTTTGTATGTGTGTCTGTCAGTCTGTATGTGTGTCTGTCAGTCTGTATGTATGTGTGTCTGTCAGTCTGTATGTGTGTCTGTCAGTCTGTATGTGTGTCTGTCAGTCTGTTTGTATGTGTGTCTGTCAGTATGTGTGTCTGTCAGTCTGTATGTGTGTCTGTCAGTCTGTATGTATGTGTGTCTGTCAGTCTGTATGTGTGTCTGTCAGTCTGTTTGTGTGTCTGTCAGTCTGTTTGTATGTGTGTCTGTCAGTCTGTATGTATGTGTGTCTGTCAGTATGTGTGTCTGTCAGTATGTTTGTCTGTCAGTCTATTTGTATGTGTGTCTGTCAGTCTGTTTGTATGTGTGTCTGTCAGTCTGTATGTGTGTCTGTCAGTATGTTTGTCTGTCAGTCTATTTGTATGTGTGTCTGTCAGTCTGTTTGTATGTGTGTGTCTGTCAGTCTGTCTGTCACTCTGTATGTATGTGTCTGTCAGTATGTTTGTCTGTCAGTCTATTTGTATGTGTGTCTGTCAGTCTATTTGTATGTGTGTCTGTCAGTCTGTTTGTATGTGTGTCTGTCAGTCTGTTTGTATGGGTGTCTATCAGTCTGTATGTGTGTCTGTAGGTCTGTATGTGTGTCTGTCAGCATAAACGCTGTGTTTCCACATTTTTTGGCCACTTTTGTTCAAACTTCAGAAGCATATGCTCCATACCTCCTACTAGGTCACAAAAACTATTGATTTTACAACTCCAACCAGTTCTTGGGAACCAGAACACCTACATGTGTGCTATGTTGATTCAAATGAAAAGATTCCCAGACATCGCTGAGCTTACTGCTAGTGTATGCAATACATGTGTATGCAAGACATGCGGTGACCTCATCTGGAAGTGTCTGGTACCATCTTACAGATTAAAACAAACTCAATATTTAATCGAGGCATACAAGGTACATGTAAAGGTCCTTGATACCCTTCACACTTACTGCCACACGTTTGCAGTAGCTCTCCTATCATATCCTCAGTGACTGTCTCTGGAAGTCCACCAACGAACACTGTCTTGCAGCCAGGTGGTTTCTCTCTGGTTGAGCGTGGTGCAGAATTGGGTGGTGGTGGAACAAGGATGAATCCTTTAAAATGAAGAATCTCCTTGCCATCCACCTCGTGCGGTCTCCCAACCAGGGAAGGATCTCCCATCATAAACTCCATCTATATAAAAGAGAAATGTGCTGTGCCTAAGTCCGTTGTAGCATACACTGTGTAAGCCGGCTACGATAGCTACCAGGTTTGCTTGTTGAAGTTTTAAGACAGTTTGACAACCTTGCTAAATAAAGAACGGAAAGTTCACCAGGTAAAAACATTGAATAAAAGAAACTAATCTAAGAAACAAACTAAGATTGGAACTTTTAAAATAGTAACAGAAAATATGAAAAGGAAACAATAACGAGCATAACAGTTGAAGCAAAGTGCAGGCCATACCAAGTCTGGTTATGTTAACTTCCTAGAGCCATACAACTAGCAAGTTAACATAACCAGAGAGTTACGACTTAGCATAGCCAAAAAGTTAGTGTTGATAACAACAGTATAACCTTTACTCATTTCTATGTGTGGCTAGTTTTTCCTGATTATTCACCCTTACGTAAAGGTTGACTTGCAACAAAAATCACATTACAGTTATTTGGTATCAAAAGATTCACCATGTCTTACTCTGTTGTGTTGTAGGTGCCAAAAATGTGGAAATGTGATCACAAGCTCTTAAAAGCTCAAAAACGAAAAGCCGCCGTAGATTGGAATCTCTTTATTTATCTGACGTAGTCATTACAGTTTGGTTATCGTCTTGTCACGTGATGTTCTCTCGTGAATTGAAAGGCCAATCAAAAGCTCAATATAAAACTTATCGTAGCACTAGTTTATGACAAACACTTCGGGTTTTACCGAAATCCCCTTATCAAATATAGATGCTTGCTACTTTACAGTTTTGTTTCGGCATTATTTAATTGTCAAGTCGTAATTTGATCATGTGACCCAATACTCCGAAAATAATTTTTGCAGCACTTTTCGATTATCACACGTGACCAACAGACTCGTCATGATTATCAGACAATGATATGTACTCCTTCGAGCTAAGGTTAAAAAATTTACCGAATTTTTACGGTAAGTTATAAGATATCAGTGCTAAAAGTAACAGCATTACAATGACGATAAAACAGACGCATAAGAACAATAGACATGTTTTTATTGAATGCATGAAGTATATTTCTGAAAATATTTCGACGAATGAGGTTGCATGAAAGTGTAAACAGAAACCATCCTGTAACAACTACGTCCCATTTGAGCAGTTTTGGAAAACGAATCCAAACTACGGCGGTCTTGTGTGGCTGCGATTAACTGTTCGTTTTTTAGCTTTTAAGAGCTTATAATCACGTTCCCATATATTTTGCACCTACAACACAACAGAGCAAGACATGGTGAATCTTATGATACCAAATAACTGTAATGTGAATTTTGTTGCAAGTCAACCTTTAAAGAGGGTTTCTTCGTTAGCTATCAGATATTATTACGTTTCCCTCAGTTGACCTCTAGTAAACCTCAGTTGACCTCATGGAAAAGTTGAGACAATATCCTAAAACTTACCCATATGATCGGATAATACTTGACTAGACAGATTAAGTTGGCCTAAAATCGCCATTAAAACCTGACAAGCCTTTTTTAATCCAAATTAACACCGGCAAACAAAATGCCAATAAAGCCGTGCGACAGATAGTAGAACTATTAAGCCGTGCGCATTTCACGAGAAAAACGTGCACATTTCACCAGTCTATGGCATTGTCCAATTGCCGAAGGTTTCTGAAATTAACATAGAAGTACTGAAAGGTAATCGTTTCTTTTTTGATGATTTGATTATTCAATCTAATTATTGGATTTTACAAGATTATTATAAGATTTAATTATAAGAATAACCATTTGAATCTACAAGATCGAAGTATATCGTGACCGATGGTGTGCAATATGTTACTGTTATTATTTTTCTAAAGATTTTGTTGATGATATTGCGGCTGTGCCCAATACCGCGCTACTGCCTAGCCATTTTTAATATCTACAAAATTAAGTAATAGGCCTACATTTTCTTATAGATATACAGCTATTTCTATGACAACCAACTAAAATCTGTTATATTTTTAAATTCGGCATAATTTTTTGGATATAAATTCAGAAATCTAAATAAACATCACAACTTGATATTGGTTGCTATGACATTTTGAAGTGTAAATAAAATTGTTTACATTTTATTGGTTTTTGTTTCTCAAATTTTAACACCGGTTTTCTCAGACCTATGTTTTCGCACTAATGTAAACATGCATTCAGTTTATTGACCATAAAGTCTGCTGCAATTAAGCTGGAATCAAATTTTTTTTTCGCAAAATAACTGAGAATGTTTTCCTTCTGCCAGTGTAGATAATTCTACATCTCACACACCCGCCTTAACCATGCTTTCTGTGATCATGATCCATTTCTTCATTTTGCTTCAGTTTGCATAAAACTTCCAGACACACGTGAATGCTAATGTTTGCTTTCTGTTACAGATCGCTGTCAAAACCATTCTACATTCAACACAACCAACTTTCAAACGTACATTACGGCTACCATTGCAGCTACCATTGCAGTTGTCCTATTGCACTGCAGTGCCATTTGACTGCTAATATTGCATTTCTCAACTAGCAGTACCCTTTCTTTTTTCCAATATCACTTTGGCTGTGGGCTGTATAACAGGGGAATTTCTAGTATATAGTATCTGTAATGTATGGTATGTAGTATCTGTAATGTATTGTATGTAGTATCTGTAATGTATGGTATATAGTATCTGTAATGTATGGTATATAGTATACAGTAATGTATGGCATGTAGTATCTGTAATGTGTGGTATGTAGTATCTAGTAATGTATGGTATGTAGTATACAGTAATGTATGGTATGTAGTATCTGTAATGTATGGTATATAGTATCTGTAATGTATGGTATGTAGTATCTGTAATGTATGGTATGTAGTATCTGTAATGTATGGTATGTAGTATCTGTAATGTATGGTATATAGTACACAGTAATGTATGGTATGTAGTATCTGTAATGTATGGTATGTAGTATCTGTAATGTATGGTATTTAGTATCTGTAATGTATGGTATGTAGTATCTGTAATGTATGGTATATAGTATACAGTAATGTATGGTATGTAGTATATGTAATGTATGGTATGTAGTACCTGTAATGTATGGTATGTAGTATCTGTAATGTATGGTATGTAGTATATGTAATGTATGGTATGTAGTACCTGTAATGTATGGTATGTAGTATCTGTAATGTATGGTATGTAGTATCTGTAATGTTTGGTATGTAGTATCTCACATTGTGGCGCATGCGTTGTTAATTACTTGTAATATCCACAATGTTTGTGCGTTGCAATTGCCTTGTATGACCGTTGCACATGTGTTGTACGTGCGTTGTACCGACCTAAGATGCACCGTTACCCAAATATTTAATGTTACGGTCCAACACGAGCACGAGTTGGTTTTCTGATTACCTCGAACATATAACTTACATCACCAGAAAACCCAGGCATCGGATTCATAGCTCCGCCTATCTGATTTATTGCTCCTCCCATTTGATTCATAGGTCCAACCACGACTCCCATCTGCTGCCCATTTCCTAGCATTCCCATATGCTGTCCGTGGTTCATCATGCCCATGTGACTCGCGCCTATCGGCCTGGGCCCCATCATCATACCAGGGTGCATGTTCATCGGTCCCATAGTGTTGAGATTCATCTGTCCGCCACCAGTCATGTTCATGCCAGGACCTAAGTACAAAGAATTTACGATTAAAAGAATAAAAGTGACTAGAAGAAAACCGAAGCATTAATAGTAATCATCGGCATCGCTGAGACATCATCGGCATCGCTGAGACATCATCGGCATCGCTGAGACAGCACCAGAGTGAAATCAAGTTGAACAAGAATCAACACCATACCTAAATTATGTCCACTCGCTATATTGCCTTCTGCACTCGTTACTGTCTCATTACCATTTTCCACCATGTCCATGTCTACAGAGCCAGGAATATTTCCACAAGATCGTGCATTATCTGAAATAGATGAGGCTTATAAAAGGTGCAGATCAGAGACTGAAGTAATTCCAAATGTATAATTCCGTAAGAAGTATAAGCACATACATTTAGAGTTTGTTCATTGAAAGGAATCAAGTCTAGAATCAACTATTTACTTTAGCTACCTTGTTTCTCTATACGCTCTTCTCTGCTATTTCGAACTATCGGTGGACGACCTTTGCTATGATCAAAGTCTAGAGGTTGATTCATCCTATCATCCATTAAGATTGTTTAAGTTGAACGTAAATGTACCTCAAACTACAAGCAACAAAAATAAATTTGCATTTTTTTTTAATTTGCGAATTTGCATAAATTTTTTACGTTATCTGGAATTTACGTTATAGGAGGTATATATTATGGGAGCATCTACTGTGATTAGGTTTTTGTAGAATCTAAATAAATGGTACAAACAGTTATCACTTAACCTTGACTCATTCCCATAATAGTCTAGGAGGCTGCTGAACCCTTCTGCTATTAGCATTTCACAATTGAACAAAAGCACAATTTTTATACGGTCGCAGTCTCACGCTGTTATGTTATCATGCAAATTTTGGGTCAAAATGTCTGTCTTTCTTCGAACTACTGATATAGAAGAGAGAGGTGTCCAATTTAAGAATGACTAACTTACGTTAACCATACTCAACAATTATTGTATACGCCTTCTCTTCAATAAGCTACAAGCGCATCTTTGCGTTGTTAAAGGTTGACTTGCAGCAAAAATCACATTACAGTTATTTGGTATCAAAAGATTCACCATGTCTCACTCTGTTGTGTTGTAGGTGCCAAATACGTGGAAATGTGATTACAAGCTCATAAAAGCTCAAAAACGAAAAGCCACCGTAGATTGGAATCTCTTTATTTATTTGACGTATTCATTACAGTTTGGTTATCGTCTTGTCACGTGATGTTCTTACATGAATTGAAAGGCCAATAAAAAGCTCAATATAAATTTATCGTAGCACTAGTTTATGACAAACACTTTGGGTTTTACTGAAGACCCCGTATCAAATATAGATGCTCGCTACTTTACAGTTGTTTCAGCTTGGACTAATCGTCAATTCGTAATCTGATCATGTGACCTAATAGTTCGAAAATAATTTTTGCAGCACTTTTCGATTAACACAGGTAACCAACAGGTTCATCATGATTATCAGACAATGATATGTACTCCTTCGAGCTAAGGTTAAAACGTTTAACGATTTTTTACAGTAAGTTAAAAGATATCAGTGCTAAAAGTGACAGCATTACAATGACAATAAAATAGACGCGTAAGAACAATAAACATGGTTTTATTGAATGCGTGACGTATATTTGTGAAAATATTTCTACGAATGAGATTGCATGAAAGTGTAAACAGAAACCATCCTGTAACAACTACGTCCCATTTGAGCCGTTTTGGAAAGCGAATCCAAACTACGGCGGTCTCGTGGCTGCGATTAACTGTTCGTTTTTAGCTTTTAAGAGCTTGTAATCACCTTCCCATATATTTTGCACCTACAGCACAACGGAGTAACACATGATGAATCTTATGATACCAAATAACTGTAATGTGAATTTTGTTGCAAGTCAACCTTTAAAGGACTTGTATCTTGCTCGTTTCCAATGCGATTTCAGTTGATTTGATTGCCAACAAGTGCATATATAACTTGTACCAACAAAACCAGCCCATATCACTCTCTGCATCATACTAAACATAATCTGTATCACGCCCAACATCTTCTTTCATTCCAGCTGCTGAAGACTAATATGACAATAGTAATATCCAGTCTTCGCCTTGACTTTATACCCAATGTTGTAAAATCATTTTATGGAAATACCACCAAAACAAAATATACACGCAATACCCACTAAAAACATGATGCCCAAGACATCAAAAGATCCAATAATTACAAAAGCAACAATAGGCAAATTAAAAACTACAAAATGGAAGGAATCCATCACAAAAGAGTAAATCGTCTTGCCAAAAAACCACCAAAATAAATTAGACTTCTACCAGGCACAACCAAAACAACTGGACTTAATCATCATTTCCATCTAGTACAATCATATGTCCTCAAGACATATCTTCTCAAATACCATCGCTCTACAACACAAAGAACAGAACCTGTGCCTAAACACTTTCTCACAGGCTAACAGAGACACCAATAAAAGAAAACAGCTCCAAAACTCAGCCTCTCTTTTCCCTCTCTGCCTGATGTGGCTTTTCTCTCTGCCTGCAGAGCCTCTGTCTTTCCCTTGTGCCAGAAGAGCCTTTGTTCCCTACCAATGGAGCTTCCTTTTCCACCATCAACTGAGCCTCTTCTTCTTCACTATATCAACTGTTGAACTTCTATATCTAACGACTGTCATGACTCGTTTAACTGTTGAGACTCACAGCCCTACAGGACTGAGCAAACAAACATGGACGACCATTGGAGTAAGCATTTATTTTTTGTTGACTATTTTAACTTTCTGTCCGTACACCTTCTGTCCGTATTTTAACCTAAGACCGTACACAGACCATTTTTATCAATGAAACATATTCCAAACCATGTCCGGTCTTATCTGGTGTGCCCCAGAAATGTGTTTTGGGCCCCTCCTCTTTCTGATTTTTATAAATGATATGCCAACAGCCATAAAGACCTCTAAACTCGGACTTTTTGCTGATGATGCTCTCTTATATTCACAGATTGAGCCAACTAATGACTGTGCAAACCTCCAATCAGACCTTGATTCTCTCCTATACTGGGCTCATAAATGGCAAATGGAATTTAACAAAACTAAGTATGAGACCACTTCTTTTGTAAAGTCCCAAGAAAGCCCCTTTTTCACAAATACTTAGCGAAAGGCCAACAGCTAACATTTGTCACTCATTTTAAATAACTTGGAGTTATCATTGATAACAAACTCAACTTTAACCTCTACATAGAAAAGACCACAACTAAGTCTTTATCTAGCCTATACATGCTGATGAGGTCCCTAAGAAGTTGGTCCTCTCAAAACAAAAACCTTTTCTTTTAGAACCATCTGCCGCCAAATCCTTGAGTGTGCCTCAACTGTCTGGTCCCCATTTTTATCAAAGCACATTACCTCTCTCGAATCAGTGAATATGAATGAAAGCTTTTAGGTGGGCGTTTAACCTTAACAAAAATGACATGATTTCTGACCTCATGTCTGAGTGGTCCTGGACCACTCTTGCAGAGCGTCGAAGAACTTCTGACCAAAACCTAAAACCATTACTGAAGAAACTGAAATCCCTGTAGATTTTTACTCTAATGCCCACCTACACTATACACGCCACAAAAGTACCAAAGGTACCGTTGGCACAAACATAAAAAACATTCATTTTTTGCGAGGGCCCTTGACAATTAACTCAAATTTTCTTCATTCTCTCACTTACTTCTTTCCCAGCACTTTTTACCTCCAACCAATCGTTAAATTCAAAAGCACAATATATAATACAAATTAAGATTTATTTTCTCGTTTTGAATAAAAATATCGCTCTGATGGCCCATTTGGGGCGAATGATTAATTAAATTGACCGTCATTAACATTAAATTTTTAGAATTTTGTTTATTGTGTATTTTAACTGTTAGGCTTATAGAATAAAAAAAGTAGCTTTTACTGATAAATCTCGCACCTTCACAAGTACCTTCACCAGTAATAATCAAATTAGTTCACACAAGCTAAGCAAAAGTGCATACACTAATTATAGTCTTAATAGAATAAAATGACAAAGCAAATACAGTACTGATGTTGCGTGTGGACTCAGATTAATTGCATCTAATATGGTTTTTTCCCAATCCTACACATCAACATTTCACATCGTTGGTTTCAAGCATTTCTTCTCGTGAATTGGACAGCATATACATAAACCGTTTATAAACCAGTTTTACTATTATTTGAGTCTTTGTAGAACCTAAATTCTAAATGGAGTTTAAATAAAAAACTGAAAAACAATGGCTAGAGATCCTGCAAATATAAGTCAACAAATACCATAGGTGCATTTTGATCATCGATCAAAAACACAAAATGGAAAACTTGATCGGCTAAATAACTATCTAAGAGTAACGATGGTTAAAGAGGAGATAACCCTTGTAATTGTTTTCTTCCCGCCAGTAGACACATTTTTTACTGTACGACGGGGCCCCACTTGATAAGATCAATAGAGTTTTATGCTTTTTGGCTATTTCAAGGTGCGTTTAATGCTTTGACTTGACAACAAATCATCTTTTTGGAATTGCCACATCGCATGAGTAATTAGGTTTAGGGTTACTCATCAAAATAATCTGCTTTTTTATATTGGTACATCGCAGCCACATTTGTTAGTTTTATAAAGTTTTGTTGATATTCGACCAGCCTTATTTTCTAGGTTACTAGTCACGATAAAGTGCATGCAGTTTACTAAAATTTCGTTGCCGTTAATTTAGCTGGTGAGAGGCTACTCAACATCATTACATTACATCATTACATCAAATACAGGAACATTTTTATTTGTAACTTATTTTATCAAGAAATATTTTGTTAGTGGTTTTAATATTTCCAAATATGTATTTCCTTTTAGGGTGGTGTTAATGGTTAGCCTAATCTTTTCACGCAGCACGCGATTCAACTGTGCTAATTTTCTCATTTGATGGCTTTAAGAATTTATTCAATATGATATGTAGGTTAAATGTCACCTGTAAGAAGGTTAAAACTATTACTGTTTTACAGACAACTTGGGGAAAACTTTTGAAAACTCCTATATCCGGTTTAAAACGTAGTTGTGGAAGTGTCTGTTGTGGAAGTCAGCGCTGACTATCCACTTGCAAGTGGGTTCTGGTTACAAGTTGTCTTATACCGAATGAGTATTAGCTCTTATGCACAACTATAATTGTTGCAAGCAAGATGACTGGTGAATGAGTATGGCTCTTTATTACGCAAGCTGAACCTGCAAAGAGTTGAGTTAATGTTTAAATAATCCACAAATGTCTATATATAGTTTCGTTGCTTGTAGACAGTATCTCGGGCTGTGTGCTCTTTGTCCTTCTGTCTCGCTAGGGTATCTTCCGTCGTTACATATTCTTACCCATCCTGTTATACACTGGCCTACATATCTTTATATACAGTGTTATGTGATAGTTCATTGGCTTTCCATGAAAGCTGGCTGGCATATTACTACGGTAATCCCAGGATAGCTTGATGCATAAGGCTATTAAAAATAACTGAGTTTAGCTAATCCATAACAAGTCTGGAACCAATTTTGAAACCCAATTATTTCAAACCATATAGTATGAAGGCAAATCACAAATAGCGTGTAAAACTTCTCATTATGGTTGATAACATTGGCAAGTTTCTTTATAGTTGTCTCAAAACGATGCATCATCCATACTAAGTTAGGTTAAGCAGTGTTTTGTTTTGGAAGATGCACAATCAAGGACACATATACTGTAATTGGAGATTAGAAAGAAACTCATCTGTGTTGTGAGTAATTGAGAATCTGCAGAAAAACTATTATCAAAAATAAAGAACTGATCTTATTGATGGAGCTTATGATGATCTTATTGATCTTATCAATTTCAATCTTATTGAAATTGAGTCATCAATTTCAAAAAGCATTAATGTTATCGGATCATATTCGAACTGGTTTTGGCAACAAGCAAGTTTAACAATAGTTGAGTTTATCATCAGCTTGAACTTGTACCCTGTAAAGGTACACAAATAAAAGTACATGAATGAAATGTAAAACTTGAACTGAATTCTAAAATAGTGACAATAGAACATTGACTTTGATTACATAACAAGCAATACAGCATAATGCATGAAAAATACAACATGTAATACTACATAGCCTTTCCTGCACAATAAATTCTATGAAACATTGTACAAATTACATGTAATTAATCAAAACTAAAATGTAATAAAATTTACAAATCCTGGTGTCTTCCAGTTCTTTTGATAGATTAAATATAGTCTTAGTGAGGTAATAAGATCATTTAGTATAGTTCACGATAACTAGATTGTTGAATATACTAAAATGTAAAGTCGAGTTATTGATCTGATATTTAGGCTTATATCTTGCTTACTAAGAGGCTAGCTGCCTACTGTTCTTTGGGCTCGCTTTAGTTTATAGGATTGTAACGTGACAAATTATGACAATTTTCTCTACCATATATGGTTGTATAAATAGCTGACTGTCGTCTTGGCCAATAAGATTGAACTTGATGCTGGCACATATTCAGTAATACAGGTAAAAAACGTGAGGTCTGGTTAGGCTATCACATCAATTGAACCACCACAAAATGCATCCTGATACAATTAAGTATTGTAATGGCAAATCACTGAGATCAGGGCCGTAGCGCTAGACCTTCTGCTCACCACGATCATAGGACCGAGCCTTTGAGAGAGGCTCGAGGAAGGCCCAGCCACTGGTAAGAACTTGTAGTACTCGGAAAAGCCGTAGTACTCGGACCCTCGGTAAGCCGAGGGACCAAGAAGAAACCGTGCGTAAAACGAAAAAAGGGGCAGAGCCTAGACTGTAAATAAAAATATAAAAAGGAAGAGAAATTGTTCGTTGAAGCATGGTCCTACTGCTACACACATGCCCTTTGCATGTATGTAATTGGTTGATTGCCTGTCATGCATGTATAATGTATGTATGTATATGCAATTTCAATAAGATTGAAATTGATAAGATCAATAAGATCATCATAAGCTATATCAATAAGATCAGTTCTTTATTTTTGATAATAGCTTTTCTGCAGATTCTCAATTACTCACAACACAGATGACATGTATTCATTCAGTCAATATATATTTAATTGGCACTTAACACTCTGTGTTGTTGTTTGACTGCCTTGTGGAGAGTAAAGGGAACTGGATTGGCTGGTGCTACATTAAAATCCCATCTTAACGGCAGGCCTGACTTGCCTTATGTCCTTTCTAGCTTGATCAGATACCCCAGGAAAATACCACCTGAAATGAGTCTGAGGGCAGCCGGCCGGCACATAGTCTGAAGCCTGCTTTAAAGGTGGCAGGACCAGTTTGCCGCACGCCTGTCGGTGAGACTCTGGGCACTTCAGAGTGCTGCCTCGGCACATTCGGTAGTGTCCGGGCCCCAGAAATCTACCTTACAAGGCAAGAGTAGTGCAGAGGCAATCAGGGTGCAAGAGCCGGACCAGCCCTATTCTGCCAGTTACTTCGTCCCCGAGAAGATAGAGGGGCGGCTCGTCCAGTTTATGATCGCCATCGAGTGCACTATGAACTTGCTGAGCGAGCAGTGCTTGACAAGCTTCCTCAGGACATGATGAACTTGTTGAAGAAGAGTGACAGCCATTGTCTTGGGGGCCAATGGGACCTGGTTGCCATTTTATGGGGCTGTATGCCTGCCTATGCGACTCCGGGAGGTAAAGACCTAGGAGGTCTTTGTGGTGAGCCTCATTAATAAGGACGCCATCCGTAGGATGCTCTTCTTAATAGCTCACAAGTGTGCCATAAAGTTTAAGATGCCAGTGATCTCCGTGGTTTTTTATCTGTACGGACCGGCATGATCGTTTGTTACCCAGTGAGGTGCACAAAGTAGGAGACACAGTAATGCCGACTAGGACCAAGAGAAAGGTCCTAGTTGGCATTAGTCGTAGTCTCGGGAGAGTCAGCCTGCCCCGCGAGTCCCTTGCCGGTCTGGCCCTCGGGCCTGGGACAAAGAGTATCTGGTGTCCCTTGGTACAGCCCGCGGCCTCCTGACCGATATGGGAAGTGGATGTGGGTGTCAGCCCCGACATCCAATGGCGGAGTTGGAAAGTGCTTTGGCCAGGCTGCCTCCATAAGCAACTCTGTTTCTAATGACAGAGAGGCTCATGTCGAGTCTTACCTGGTTGGAGCTCTGCCTTCAACGATGCAGCCTGAAAATCGGGTGGAGCAACTAACTCATCTGCTCAGCATCCCGCCGGCCGACAAGGAGTTATATGGGTGATAGGCGGAGAGGGCCCGGCAGCCGTTGGACATCGAATAATGGCAATGCGTGGCATTGCAGATGAGCCAGCTCATCAGGGCCCGGCGTCTGAAAGGAGGAGATCGGGCCTTTGGGGGGACCGAGGTAGCCAGGATGCAGTTTCTTGCCTGGCAGCAGCGGCTCTGGTCGTGGCTGCTCTTCCCTCCTAAATCAGAATGGACAGCCCCCAGGGCTTCCACTGGGGGAAAGTGTAATGGCAGAGCACTGTAATCAGGGATTTAGCGATCGACCTCCTGGCCACCATGGCCGCTAGAGCGAGCCATGGAGATACCAAGGAAGGCCTGGCCACCGGTAGGACCATAAGCCAAGCGACAGAAAAAACCATGCGTAAAACAAACAAAAAGACTGTACTTAGACTGTAAATAAAAATATAAAAGGAAGAGAAATCGTTCATCAATGCAGAATCATAATGCGCACATGCTCTCCACATGTATGCCTTTCACGCATGTATACTTATATATTTATTCAGTAAATATATATTTCATTGGCACTTGAAACTCGATGTTGTTTGACTGCCTTGTGGAGAGTAAAGGGAACTGGCAGTTCTCTTTACAGTATCGCAATAACAATTGTATTGATAACTTTGAGTAGAACTTTCATGTAAACTGAACTGCATGATGAAGATAGTAATTGTCGGTGTGTTTACCAGCGCAGTAAATTTTTTTAATGGGTTGTGGTTTTCCAAAAGAATCATTTATTCATTTTCATATAAAGCTATGCAAAAAGTCTTGTCTGTTTAAAATTGTTATTTTATGTCTACTAACTAAATCTTGTCATGCCTACTTAAGATGTAAGTAGAAAGCATGTATATACCAGCATTAGCGCATGACAGTTTACATACGGTATTATCAAAAATGTGCTATGTAAACAACACTTATGTAGTACAGTAGGCCCTCCTACAATGTAAATAGTCCGTTCCAGGAACGTTTACGTTATAGGGATTTTACGTTATAAGAACAGTAAAATGCATCTAAAATGCCTAATCCGTTCCAAGATTTTTCAAATTCACCCCTTTTGCCATACAAAAAGAAAAACTTGTCTTAATTTTTATAATTTGTGAGCTGTATCGTAACTGCAGTATTATTAGTTTGTATCGACAACTTTTCTCCTTTTTCTGATGAATCTTGCTGGTTTTATAGATCATGATTGCGCTAATTTTACAATAGGTTGATGGGGAGCACACATCTTTGACAATCATTTACAATGATTTGCTTATTCCTTCTAAACAGCAAAGTCTATTCTACAAAGTCAAACTAATAACAAATATTTTATACATCTACACTAAAGCAAAATAACATAGTATCTTTGCTATAAAAAAGCGGTACATCCTGCTCTGTTGTCTATCTGTACCTAGAGGTCAAGGTTAGGTTAAAAAAGAACTTTCGATGGCACTCCAACTCGTGACATTCAGATTGGTGGACCTACGCTGTAACACCTTCGCCATTCTATTACTTTCAAGTATTTGTGAACAATTGCGCAGCTAACTACTCTCTGTTTCATCGACGCTTCTGACGATATATCACGACGATTTAGAATGACATGGAAGTTGTATATGTAATATATAGAACGCTATACGCACGTCTTTTTTCGCAAATGCGGCGAGATAGATTAACATTCAAATTGAATTTCAAAACTTTTCCTATTTGACACTACGTTATGTGGAATTTTTTTGCGTAGTTTGAAGCAAAAACTTTACATAAATTCTTTACGTTATCTAGAATTTATGTTATCAGAGGTATATATTATTGGAGCGCCTACTGTTTATCATCTCGGACTATTGAAAGCTAAATGATAGAATAGGAGCAATACGCAGCCAGGAAAACAACTACCTACTAGTCTACATACTAGTGATATAACACAGGAGCTTTTTTCTAGACTCAAACTTGCTGAATTGATGCAGAACCATCTTACAGGTGCCCTGGATGTGATGGATGCCCTGGAGACATTGTTTCAGCAAACAGCTAATAGGCTTGACTTGGGAAGAGTGGTAGCAGAGCATGCGTGGCTGTCCTATACCCAGGTTTACAGTCTCGATGAAGAGCGTTATAAGGTGGTCCACATATTACCTGCTAGAGCCAGTTTTCATGTTTTTTATTACCACTTTTTGAATTGTTAACAATTCATACCTTTGTGATTCATTCATACCCCGGTAAAAAATAGTACAGACATTAGATTATTATTAATTATTAAATTACATATTTTTAATATTTTTTCTTGTTTAAAAATATCTCTCTTTATTTTAAGCCAGTCTGTCTCCCCATCAATATTTTGCTAAAAATTGACCCCATCTTTATAATGATGCTCCATGCAGATACCCAACTAGCATAAAGCCTTTGTTACTGAAAAACAGATTTACTGTTCTCTTGAAGTTATTAAATAATACAAACATTATTTCATGTATGGGAATTATCAGCTTTAAAGGTTGACTTGCAACAAAATTCACATTACAGTTATTTGGTATCAAAAGATTCACCATGTCTTACTCTGTTGTGTTGTAGGTGCCAAATATGTGGAAATGTGATTACAAGCTCTTAAAAGCTCAAAAACGAACAGTTGATCGCAGCCACACGAGACCGCCGTAGTTTGGATTCTCTTTCCAAAACGGCTCAAATGTGACGTAGTTGTGAGAGATGGTTTCTGTTTACACTTTCATGCAACCTTTTTCGTCGAGATATTTTCACAAATATACTTCGCGCATTCAATAAAATCATGTCTATTGTTCTTACGCGTCTATTTTATCGGCATCGTAATGCTGCCACTTTGAGCACTGATATCTCAAAACCTACCATAAAAATCTATTTAATTTTTTTCTTTTAGCTTGAGCGATTGCATATCATCCTCTGATAAACATGATGAGCCTGTTGGTCACCTGTGATGGTCGAAAAATGCTGTAGAAATTGTTCGCGCCATATGGCGGGAATTGTAAGTCATATGATCAGATAATGTTAGTTTCAGTTCAAGTTTGATCTATCGCAAATGGCAGACACGCTTTCTTGTATTAAAATTGTTAATGTTGTCATTCGAGAAAAATATGTAAGTATTTTTTCGCAATATGAAGCGATAATTATCATCATTAAAATCATATATATATAATAATAATATTCGTTCAATCACTCTCTAGCTACAACTATTACTACTAGCTAGCTTGGCACATAAGAGCTGGCTAGTGGCGGTGCTTACTTGCTGGGAGGTTTAATTCTGTTGAGGATCTTGTTCAGATAGTGCGTCAGGCTCGAAACGCCAGGGTCTTAACTCTTCAGAATTTGACATTTTTTATGATCGCAAGTCGTACACTTACTTCGAATTGTCAGACGGAATGGCCAAGCTGAAAAAGTAGCGAGCATCTATGTTTGATACGGGGTCTTAGGTAAAACCCGAATTGTTTGTCATAAACTAGTGCTACGATAAGTTTTATATTGAGCTTTTTATTGGCCTTTCAATTCATGTGAGAACATCACGTGACAGGACAATAACCAAATTTCATGGCTATGTCATCGAAATAAAGAGATTCCAATCTACGGCGGCTTTTCGTTTTTGAGCTTTTAAGAGCTTGTAATCACATTTCCACATATTTGGCACCTACAACACAACAGAGTAAGACATGGTGAATCTTTTGATACCAAATAACTGTAATGTGAATTTTGTTGCAAGTCAACCTTTAAAAATTGGAAATTTATAAGCCTTCAGTTAGGTTTTTAATTGAAATTGTATGTTGCCTTACAAAGTGTATAAAAAAGCTGAGTATACGAACACTAATGGACTATTAAAGCAGGTGTTCTATCTCGTCAATTTGAAAAAAATCGTAAAAATGTTGTTTTTACTTGTCAAGCATTCTGTTCTAGGAGTTTGATTAATCACTGCATTCTCTTCTGCTATAGAATGTTACTTTATTACAACACAGAGAAACTTTGCACTACTAATGCTTACTTCAGTATTTTTGTTTTCATGTTAACTATTTTTTGTCCTTGATTATTTATTGCCACGGCCACATTCTCCGCTTTCAATAGTTGGCTGTTTTTCTTTTATATCACTTTCATGCACACGATGGCTACTAAGATGGCTTCCTCTAGTTAGTTGCCTGTATCTCTTGCTAACCGCTCCAGCTTCTACTCAGTCAAGCTTACTTACTGGAAAATGGGATATGAGAACTGGCTATCCCGCATTGGCAGTCAGTAATGATGCTGTGCTATCTTCTCACAGAAAAATCCTACTGACTGGTTCGCTGTTCATGTCTACCTCGTGCTCCTAGAGCGGATACTCTCTAGCAAGCAAGCGCGCAGTCGGGGTAGCGGAGTCACTGTGTCCTCGTTGCTCAATGTCTCTAAAATGCAGTAGGTTATGATATGTTTACCTTTGTAGCTACAGTAGGATTGCTCTTGATATCTTCAGCTGTTACTAAAATGCTTGCATGTCTGAGTATTTGTAAATCTGTGCTATTAATAGTTTTGTTGGCATATGATCAGACTGAGTTTCATTTACTCACAGCTGTGAAGAGTTTCTCAAGAAGCTGAAGTCTACCCTAGAGCACAAACTACCATCACCTTTGACATCAAATACCGTCAATGATCTCGTGCGTAACTATGTGATGACAGCAGCGCTTTACGATAAATGCTCCAGGTTTGTCTACTCTTCATATTGAGTACCCTAGGACAGTTATGTATTCGGCCCATCTAACTTTCGCATTTTCGCGGAGTCATCCTCTCGCGAAAATTTTATGAGCGAAACTAAACTATCATAACGAACGAGCGAAAACGCGGAATTAAATAGCTTTGTTTATTGATAGTCCAAGAAACAAATGGCAGCAAGCGATCAAATTGCATTATCGATCTCGGCCACACATTTCTACCTGCGGTTTACAATTACAAACTAGTCCCAAATTGAAAATTTTTTTCTTACTGGTGAACCGAACCTGAAGAATCTAATTATGTTTGTTCCACTGCATTTATTTTTACATCACTATATTTTCGCACTCATCAGAGCTGCGAAATTAAGTTGCAGCAAAATTTTATTCTGTATGCTACTCACGAAACTAAATACTAGCGAAATATAAGTGTCCTAGGGTATGTGCTCTAGTCATGCTGTAAGCTCTAGTCATGTTGTAAGCTCTAGTCATGTTGTAAGTTCTAGTCATGTTGTAAACTCTAGTCATGTTGTAAGCTCTAGTCATGTGGTGAGTTCTAGTCATGTTGTAAGCTCTAGTCATGTTGTGAGTTTTAGTCATGTTGCAAGTTCTAGTCATGTTGTAAGCTCTAGTCATGTTGTGAGTTCTAGTCATGTTGTAAGCTCTAGTCATGTTGTGAGCTCTAGTCATGTTGTAAGCTCTAGTCATGTTGTAAGTTCTAGTCATGTTGTGAGCTCTAGTCATTTTGTGAGTTCTAGTCATGTTGTAAGCTCTAGTCATGTTGTGAGCTCTAGTCATGTTGTAAGCTCTAGTCATGTTGTAAGTTCTAGTCATGTTGTGAGCTCTAGTCATTTTGTGAGTTCTAGTCATGTTGTCAGTTCTAGTCATGTTTCAAGCTCTAGTCATGTTGTGAGCTCTAGCCATGTTGTCAGTTCTAGTCATGTTGTAAGCTCTAGTCATTTTGTGAGTTCTAGTCATGTTGTAAGCTCTAGTCATGTTGTAAGTTCTAGTCATGTTGTGAGCTCTAGTCATTTTGTGAGTTCTAGTCATTTTGTGAGTTCTAGTCATGTTGTAAGTTCTAGTCTTGTTGTAAGCTCTAGTCATGTTGTAAGTTCTAGTCATGTTGTAAGCTCTAGTCATGTTGTGAGCTCTATTCATGTTGTAAGTTCTAGTCATGTTGTAAGTTCTAGTCATGTTGTCAGTTCTAGTCATGTGGTGAGCTCTAGTCATGTTGTAAGCTCTAGTCATGTTGTAAACTCTAGTCATGTTGTAAGCTCTAGACATGTTGTGAGCTCTAGTCATGTTGTCAGTTCTAGTCATTTTGTGAGCTCTAGTCATGTTGTGAGCTCTAGACATGTTGTAAGCTGTAGTCATGTTGTGAGCTCTAGTCATGTTGTAAGCTCTAGTCATGTTGTGAGCTCTAGTCATTTTGTGAGCTCTAGTCATGTTGTGAGCTCTAATCATGTTGTAAGCTCTAGTCATGTTGTAAGTTCTAGTCATGTTGTCAGTTCTAGTCATGTGGTGAGCTCTAGTCATGTTGTAAGCTCTAGACATGTTGTAAGCTCTAGTCATGTTGTAAGCTCTAGTCATGTTGTAAGCTCTAGTCATGTTGTAAGCTCTAGTCATGTTGTAAGTTCTAGTCATGTTGTCAGTTCTAGTCATTTTGTGAGTTCTAGTCATGTTGTCAGTTCTAGTCATGTTGTAAGCTCTAGACATGTTGTAAGCTCTATTCATGTTGTAAGCTCTAGTCATGTTGTAAGCTCTAGTCATGTTGTAAGCTCTAGTCATGTTGTAAGCTCTAGTCATGTTGTAAGTTCTAGTCATGTTGTCAGTTCTAGTCATGTGGTGAGCTCTAGTCATGTTGTAAGCTCTAGACATGTTGTAAGCTCTAGTCATGTTGTGAGCTCTAGTCATGTTGTGAGTTCTAGACATGTTGTAAGTTCTAGTCATGTTGTGAGTTCTAGTCATGTTGTAAGCTCTAGTCATGTTGTAAGCTCTAGTCATGTGATGAGTTCTAGTCATGTTGTAAGCTCTAGTCATGTTGTGAGTTCTAGTCATGTTGTAAGTTCTAGTCATGTTGTAAGCTCTAGTCATGTTGTGAGCTCTAGACATGTTGTAAGCTCTAGTCATGTTGTAAGCTCTAGTCATGTTGTAAGCTCTAGTCATGTTGTGAGCTCTAGTCATTTTGTGAGCTCTAGTCATGTTGTGAGCTCTAGTCATGTTGTAAACTCTAGTCATGTTGTAAGTTCTAGTCATGTTGTCAGTTCTAGTCATGTGGTGAGCTCTAGTCATGTTGTAAGCTCTAGACATGTTGTAAGCTCTAGTCATGTTGTGAGCTCTAGTAAATGTTGTGAGCTTTAGTCATGTTGTGAGTTCTAGCCATGTTGCAAGCTTTATTCATGTTGTAAGTCAAGATCTTTGACAGGTTTTCATATGATTCCCAGATCGGCGTTCAAACTAGCCTATTTTCACCCGTTTCTAATGTCCTACAATGCCGAGAGTGACTGGCGATATATTACATATATCTAATCAGTCATACGCCATGCCATTAACTATGGTGTATCACTATGGTATTACATATATATGACTTTAGTTCATAGCTTAACAAGAATTCATTGTCTAAAGAGGCAACAAAATGGTAACTGTTTCACTGATTCCACTTGTTTCATGCTGCCAAGGATAACAGCTTGCATTTTAAGGGAAAACTCGAATTAAATGTGTGTCCTTCACTAAAACTTTATGGCTGAAAAAAATAAAGAGACTTATCATGATTGTGTGTAGGAATTTTTATGTGTCCACATACGGTATGTATGTATGTTCACGTGGGGTGTTGCGTTCATAGACATAAACTACGGTAAGTTCTACGATTTGAACTTACTCCATGTCTTCATACACTGAACTTGGTTATACTTTTGCAAATAAATACTATGTTTTCATATGAAATCAGCGTGTTTAAAAGCCTGGATGTGAAAAAGCAGGCTTTACAATCAGCACTCAAGGAAGCCTATCATAGTTTGCAGATAACAGTGCTGTTGGTATCACATTTTATTGCTACAATTAATTAGAATCGTTTTCTCTATAATTGAGAGTATATTGCTTTATATGTTTGTCACAGAATATTCTCTGACATATTTGTGGAGGAAACGGTTGCAGTTAGTTGTGTTGAACCCAACTACCTCAGGCTACTACATGAAAAGAAGAAGACAGTCTGGCTTCTGTACCTTCTGGCTAAAGGTGAGGTTACTGGCATTTCTCGCTTGCCTAAGTCTCAGGTGATCGCAACTCCTTGCGTCTTCCAGGTTATGCCTTTAGCTTAGAAGTGTTCTATATAAAGTTTTATGTATTCAAGCCAGAAAAAGTTCACTGAGCTACCACTAGAGGTATCTGTGGTACTTCAGTGTAAGGCTAGAGCTATCTGTGGTACCTCAGTGTAAGGCTAGAGCTATCTGTGGTACCTCAGTGTTTAAAGCTAGAGCTATCTGTGGTACCTCAGTGTTTAAGGCTAAAGCTATCTGTGGTACCTCAGTGTTTAAGGCTAAAGCTATCTGTGGCACCTCAGTGTTTAAGGCTAAAGCTATCTGTGGTACCTCAATGTTTAAAGCTAGAGCTATCTGTGGTACCTCAGTGTTTAAGGCTAAAGCTATCTGTGGTACCTCAGTGTTTAAGGCTAAAGCTATCTGTGGTACCTCAGTGTTTAAAGCTAGAGCTATCTGCGGTACCTCAGTGTTTAAAGCTAGAGCTATCTGCGGTACATCAGTGTTTAAGGCTAAAGCTATCTGCGGTACATCAGTGTTTAAGGCTAAAGCTATCTGTGGTACCTCAGTGTTTAAAGCTAGAGCTATCTGTGTTATCTCAGTATTTAAGGCTAGAGCTATCTGTGGTACCTCAGTGTAAGGCTAGAGCTATCTGTGGTACCTTGGTGTTTCAAGGCTAGAGCTACCCGCGGTACCTTGGTGTTTCAAGGCTAGAGCTATTTGTGGTGAGAGATATGACAACTAGAGACCGTCAACTGCTTTTAATATATATTTTACTTGACTGGTAGACAGAGGGTTTGAAGGACTGCGTTAAAACTATAGTGGTTCATATTCCACTACGGGCTGGTAAAAACTCCATCTATAGATTAGCATAATGGTATTTGAAGAAACCAAAGCCGAGCTGTGTCGTTATCTATTAAAGATTTCCAGTCAGAGACAATAAATCAAAATACTTCCTCTCATCTCTGCCAACTTACACACAGCTCGTCCATTGTATCTCGATATTCATCAATAACATCATAAATACTGTACCTCTCTTTGTTACGTTTTGATAGCTTACACATTACTTATTGATTTAAACAATTTTTATTTAAACTAATGTGGTTCATTGGTTATACGACTGAAAAAGTTTGCAATAATAATATTAATCACTCAGGTTAGCTATACATTGCATCCTTTGCTAATGTAAAACAGGTTGTTACAAATATTGTATACCAGCTGTGCCTATCGGCGTTGCCCCAAAACCCCCCTCCACCACCCCCCCCGGCTCCGCGGCATTGCCCGAGTATTAAAAATCAGCTTATAAACAATGAGAAGTGATAAGAGCTGCTTACCACTTGCTATTAGCCTGGCACATTGCCAATGGAAAATAGTATTAAAAGTCAACATATAAACAGAGAGAAGTAATCAGAGTTGCCCGCCACTTGCTATTAGCCTGGCACATTACCAATGGAAACTTCCAGTAAGCTAGTTAATAAGTGCCAGGCTTCTAATGGCAGTATACCATGATGTTGCATCAGCGTTGTCCAGCTACAGCTATTCTAATAATAACTATAGCTGGAGGGACACACATACACATATACTTTGGTAAATATATATATATAGATTATTTTCTCACGTTGTTTAGCGTTATTGCTTTGTTTTCGTGTAAGTATTCAGGATACAAAATACGTTACAAAATGATCTAAAATGATTTCAATGTTGGTAAAAATATAGTTTGTTGGTTGCAAAATCATTTCGTTGTTCAACCATGCAATACATGCATTATAAAACAGTGAGCAAACATTGCGGGGCAATGATTAAAGTAAGATTTTGCTTGTAGAGCGGACATCATTCAACATGAAGGAACTTGTCACTTCCTTCTATGCGCTTCTCTGCTGTTTTATCCATATCATACAAATGACTCCTAAATTTCTCCTCAAACCACAATGGGGTAGGTATCAGTTAATATGGTAGGTATCAGTTAATATGGTAGGTATCAGTTAATATGGTAGGTATCAGTTAATAGCAGATCTTAAAAACCTTTTGTTATTCATTAAGAGCCGAATCATTCATCACTCAACTGGTCAGTGGATAGTTGAGGTGGTATATTGGAATTACCGTACTTTTCGGAATATAAACCGCACCCCTATATAAGCCACATCTGCTTTATTTTCCAAAAAAACGATAATAAAACAATACATAGGCCGCACCTTTGTATAGGCCGCAGAACTCAGGACGGTGCTTTTTAATACGGCAGCAAACTTTCTGGTTTAAAACAGAACAGTGCCTAACGGCACTGTTTCGTATTAACCGACGCTTTTTAACCTAGTGCCTAACTGAACAGTACCGTTAGGCATTATTTCGTATTTTCTTTCACCGCTAGAGGTACACTAACCGGAGATTCTGTTTAATGCGCCCTAGCGATGAGAGAAAAAGCCACAGAATAGCCGCACCCTTATGTAAGCAGCATGGCTCAAATCATCAGAAAAAAGTAGTGGCTAATAGTCCGAAAAGTACGGTACAAGGCCTTTTCACCACTCAACTGGTCAGTGGATAAACAAGGTTGTGTATTGGAATTACAAGGCCTTTACATCACTCAACTGGTCAGTGGATAGTCGAGGTTGTATATTGGAATTACAAGGCCTTTACACCACTCAACTGGTCAGTGGATAGTCGAGGTTGTATATTGGAATTACAAAGCCTTTACATCACTCAACTGGTCAGTGGATAGTCGAGGTTGTATATTGGAATTACAAAGCCTTTACATCACTCAACTGGTCAGTGGATAGTCGAGGTTGTATATTGGAATTACAAGGCCTTTACATCACTCAACTGGTCAGTGGATAGTCGAGGCTGTATATTACATTCATGTTTTAAAGGTTGACTTGCAACAAAATTCACATTACAGTTATTTGATATCAACAGATTCACCATGTCTTACTCTGCTGTGTAGAAGGTGCAAAATATGTGGAAATGTGATTACAAGCTCTTAAAAGCTCAAAAACGAACAGTTAATCGCAGCATTCACGAAAATGCCGTAGATGGGAATTCATTTACAAAAGGGCTCAAATGGGACGTAGTTGAACAAGATGGCTTCCGTTTACACTTTCATGCAATCTCATTGGTCGAAATATTTTCACAAATATACTTCACGCATTCAATAAAACCATGTCTATTGTCCTTACGCGTCTATTTCATCATAACTGCAAAGCTGTCACTATGAGCACTGATGTTTCAAAACCTACAGTAAAAGTTTGTTTAATTTTTAACCTTAGCTCGAAGGAGTGCATATCATCCTCTGATAAACATGATGAGCCTGTTAGTCACCTGTGTTAGTCGAAAAATGCTGCAGAAACCGTTCCACGATTTCGCAAAAAGTATGGGTCACATGATCAGATTACGACCAGATGATTAGACCAGGCTGAAACGATACTGTGAAGTAGCGAGCATTTATATTTGATACGTGCTTTCCGGTAGAACCCAAAGTATTTGTCAGAAACTAGTGTTACGAAACGTTTTATAGCGAGCCTTTTATTGGCCCTTAATTTTAAAACAACCAAACTGTTGGAGTACGTCAGCCAAATCAAGAGATTACAAACTACGACGTTTTTGTGATGGCTGTGATTAACTGTTCGTTTTTGCGCTTTTAAGAGCTTGCATCACATTTCCACATATTTGGCACCTACAACACAGCAGAGTAAGACATGGTGAACCTTTTGATACCGAATAACTATAATGTGAATTTTGTTGCAAGTCAACCTTTAATAGTTTTTGTATCAGTTCAAACTTTTCTTAGCACGGTTTTTCACTTTTTCTATCATTATATGATATTGTTCGTAATGTGTTTGCTTGTCAAAAAAGATTCACATAGTCTCTTGTTATTTCCTTATCGGCCATGCTTCTGCTAATCATTTTTGAAACAAATGTATTGGTTTAGTTACATGCAAAGCTGATATTATCATGTTTGGTGCAAATTGACACCATTCAGATACACACCCAATACTACCTTTTTCGTAATATATAAAAGCAATGCGTGGCGATTTAGCTTCAATCTAATTGTGTGGATATTGTCGCAACAATTGCTTGTTTTTGATCTGGAAAGTAAATTATGTACTTCAACCTTAGTCTGTTCAAATCTGTTGTTACCAATAATCACCAGCAAATTAATCTAGTGTATGCAGACTAGTATATACAGACTAGTATATACAGACTAGTATATACAGACTAGTATATACAGACTAGTATATACAGACTAGTATATGCAGACTAGTATATACAGACTAGTATATACAGACTAGTATATACAGACTAGTATATACAGACTAGTATATACAGACTAGTATATACAGACTAGTATATGCAGACTAGTATATGCAGACTAGTATATGCAGACTAGTATATGCAGACTAGTATATGCAGACTAGTATATACAGACTAGTATATACAGACTAGTATATACAGACTAGTATATACAGACTAGTATATACAGACTAGTATATACAGACTAGTGTATACAGACTAGTATATACAGACTAGTATATACAGACTAGTATTTACAGACTAGTATATACAGACTAGTATATGCAGACTAGTATATGCAGACTAGTATATGCAGACTAGTATATGCAGACTAGTATATACAGACTAGTATATACAGACTAGTATATACAGACTAGTATATACAGACTAGTATATACAGACTAGTATATACAGACTAGTGTATACAGACTAGTATATACAGACTAGTATATACAGACTAGTATTTACAGACTAGTATATACAGACTAGTATATACAGACTAGTATATGCAGACTAGTATATACAGACTAGTATATACAGACTAGTATACACAGACTAGTATATACAGACTAGTATATACAGACTAGTATATACAGACTAGTATATACAGACTAGTATATACACTAGGCTTTGCTATTTTTCACACTCTACTAATGATAATAATAGACAAGATGATTCTAGGAGTGACTTTTAAAGATAAGCTCACACAAAATTTCAATTAATCTGTACACGTCTTATATGAGTGTTTTAACCGCCATCAAGTTTTGTCGATTCTCATCTTGAAACAGCCTGGCAGTCAGATCACCTCAAACGTTAAAAACAGTCAAATGATGGAAAAATTCCGATACTGAAATAATCTACTAAATTTTTGTGTAAGCTCATCTATAAATCAGAGCTTTTAACTTGCTGATAATGTTAATATATATAATAATATTCAAATATTTAATATTATTCATATACATGTATATAATATTATTCATATATATAATATTGTTCATATAGGTATATAATATTATTTATATATATGATATTATCCCACGACCAAACAGAGCGAAGTGATTGGTTGGGAGATTTATGATAAATGCACATGTGCACACAACTCCCGCAAATTATTCATCGACAATGAGACGAACTCCTGTATCAAAATTTCATCAACAAATTTAACCATCGTTTTGTAGAGTCGTTAAAGTATAATAATGATACAAAACACATACAAACCTATTTAAATATGTTACCAAGTCTTTGTAAACCGTCGTTATTATCTTAAAACTTACCCATCTAATCGGATTATACACAAATAGACAGATTTATTTGGACAAAAATCGTTATTAAAACTTGCTAAGCCTCACTTTTATAAAAGTTAAGACCGGAAATTGAAACGCCGATCGACAAAGAATAAAACGATTGAGTCGTGAGCATTTCACGAAAAAATAACGTCCACTTTTCACCAGTCTATAACATTGTCGAATTGACGAAGGTTTCGGTAATTAACATAGGAGTACTGAAATCGTTTCATTTTTGCCGATTTCAAATTAACTGACATTTCAGACACATTTGAGTACTTTGGTATTCTAACTGATGTCCAACGCAGTTTAAGTAAAGGAAATGACGATGATATTTTTTTCTAACGATTTTTATGAGATTACGATATTTAATTATAAGTTTGGATATTCTTCTTGATATTTCTTGATATTGTTAGCTATGACGTTTTTAAATGTAAACAAAATTGTTCATTGGTTTTCTATTATTACTGTATTACTATATTAATAATATTGGTTATTCTAATAATATCAGTGTATTTTACTTCTAATATTGCATTTCTCCTATTCCAGAGGGAGAGATATAGACATATAATCTTTTCCTTTCATTATTGCTGTTTGTCATGACCAAACACTTTTTTAAATAGATTTTCTAAAAGTCTATGTAAATATCACTTCTTGATATTGTTAGCTATGACGTTTTGAAATGCAAACAAAATTGTGCATTGGTTTTATATTATTACTATGTTAATAATGTTGGTTATTCTAATAATATCAGTGCATTTTACTTCTAATATTGGCCAATATTGCATTTCTCCTATTGCAGGAGGAGAGATATAAACATATAATCTTTCCTTTCATTATTGCTGTTTGTTGTATATAATAACACCCACACCCAGTACATTACAGCTACCATTGCAGTTATCCTATTGCACTGCAGTGCCATTTGACTGCTAATATTGCATTTCTCAACCATCAGTACCCTTTCTTTTTTCCAATATCACTTTGGTCGTGGGCTGTATGACAGTGGAATTTCTAGTTCATACATATAATGTTAATCATATATATAATGTTAATCATATATTTAGTATTATTCATATATTTAGTACTATTCATATATTTAATATTATTCATATATTTAATATTATTCACATATATAATTATATTCATTTTATCAAATGGATATTTCATCATGTGTTCTGCGGTGAATGCTTAACTGGATGTGAATGGTTTCAGCTAAAATGTTTCTTCAACTTTTCCATGGTTCTGTTAGTAAATGTCATGCCATTAATGCATTGCCCTCCCTTTCCATGTACCATTAGGATATTTTATGTTTTTCATTTCCATTTTTAACTGACTCAATATATTTTCAATCTTATGTTAGGCTGGTTTATATCTCAACATTTTTATGTGCCTGCAGTTGTTTTAGAACATACTGACATCTGACTGCAGGTACTCCAGGCCATGCCGGTGAAGCCATCCTTAGGAAGCTATGCACTGATTATCAAGCTGACTGGAATGATCTATTCATCCCGATGTTTAGGTCAAGACAATGGGTGGGTCATGCTGGCCCCTTCTAACGCAAAATTTAAGGGGATTCAGTCATTCTTATGAGCGCTGACAGGGGAGTTCATCAAACTTAGCTCGTTGACTTTGATGAAGCTCACAGATCTGAAGAAAACGCATAGAAAAGGAGAGAATTCCTTTTTATAATTTGATATCAAGATGAAGATCTGTACAGTTCTTATGTCTTGTTCAATGCTGCTGCCAAGTTATACATATAGAAACTTAACTCCGAGAATATTTTCATCCTGTGGGGTACATAGATAAGCATGCGATGTGCGGATAACTTGTCGTATCAAACAGTCACATTTATTGTTTATACTTGTCCGTTCTTGTCAGTCTGTCCGTTCGTGTCGGTCCGTTGTTAGTGTGGCTAAGAACGCACCGACAAGGTTTTTATTATAGTAAAGCTCTCCAGTCTCTTGCAACTTGGGTGGTTATAGACTCTCTGCACCTAATGGCTTGTTCTATGTCCTTTAGACAGAGTTCTTAGCCCACCACAAGCACCTCTCACTGCCGGCCTTAGTTAAAGAGTGGCAGACGATTGAAAAGTCATTGTCTATTGACGCTTTAGACTTCATTGAGTCTCCTTTACTCATGGTTCCTACAAAAGCTGCCAGGTAAATGTCAAGTGATCGCTGTTGCCTTCTATCCTTCAGATTTTACTGGAGATCATTGGGTGGACAACTTCTAATTATTCATAATTGCCTGCTGGTGCAAGTAGGTTGGGGCACCTATGACAACCTGCCTTTTTAATGTGATACCATTTAGTGGGTTTTATGTATTTGGTACATTGTAAATTATTACACATTTTTGTTATCAGTAAAGCCCACGCGTACTACAAAACTAGTTACCTACGGCAGTGTATGTTAGACTGACAAACTTTATACAGTAAAAACCTTCGTGCTTTGGTATACTCTGCAACCAACTATTTATCTCTTATGGTTGAACTTTGTGAAACAGGTAAACAATATGGTACCATGTACAGTGCACACCTGTAGACACCTGTAGACACCTGCCATACGACATTAATTAATTTCAGTGTTGGCATCGTAAGGCGAAAATGTCGGATAGAAGGGTCTAGAAGCCCATAGTAATTATCTAATGCAAACACTCCCTTGTACAACGCATCAAAATTTTATATACGTATTGTACACATAAAAATTTAATAACAAAATATTATATTAACCTTAGTAACTATAGTTAGTTACAGTAATTTTAGTGTATTTAGTGGTTATGATCCGCAATAAAATGTTACATTACCATATACAGTATGTACCGTATAGAGCTTTTACCTTCGAAGCAAACGTATAGCATAAACTTTGAATTTAACTTAAAGCACATAAATTATATAATTTTTTTATATAGCTCAATACATCAAAGTCTTGGCTTTCGAATGAGCCTATATTCAATATACAAAGAATTATAGAACTATGAAAAACCTGGTGTCAAAAGTATGTCCTGTAATAAAAAACACTTGGTTGCGGTTCCCACAATGTGATGTCATAATTATTATTTAGCCTTAGCTAGTCGATCCCTTTCACTGCCATTAAGGCTGCGCTTTTCTATGACAATCGGCGCTATTAAACCCAGAGAGCGCTAATAATAAACTAGGATTCTATATAATCAACAATGCCCGGGGATCGTGCTAACGCCCACCCAACCAATACAAACACATGTTCTGGGTTAATTAATTATACTTCAATAAATATACTGTCTTTGATAAAGGTAATGAAATCACATCGATTAAATTGTGACCTGCAGTTGCGTGGCCCTAGGACTATATGTCAATCACACTTTCGCGAGATCACGCAATGTTTGAAATTAATTAGTCTCAGTCGTGCCCCTCAACATCACAATAAAAAGAGAGAGCTCGTGCATAATATCATCGGGGAAACATAGTATGGTGCTTGGAATTTGAGTTATTTATCATAGAAATAATCTGTACATGGAGAACTAATGATACTGATTTCCTGATGTCATCTTCATTGGTTCTTTGGAGTTGTCCTACTTTCGCCTGCCACTAGCGTCATTATCGTGGTTGATAAATATAAGCAATAAGCAATAAAAAAAGCGGCAAGAGCACACAACACCAAATATAAAAATTGTGACATCACAATTTTCGAGCCTATACCATTGAACATTTCTGCGGTAGAGCTCTGGGGAAATCCTATAAACACCAGCCAATGTCTGTCTCATCATGTCAAACAATGGCTTATTCGAAAGCCAAGACTCTGATGTATTGAAATATATGATAAAAAATTATGTAATTTATGTGCTTTAAATGAAATTAGCTTACTAAACGCACTTGAAGCTAAGTTTTAGCACGTACTTTACTGAACCAAGCTTTAATTTTGTCATCATCTTAATCTTTATTACCTGTTTCTGTTTCATTTTCACTATAACTTATCACAAATAATGCTGAACTGAGTGAGAGTGAGCATTGTATCTTTTCTAGGCATTGTGAGAGGGAATTCAGTGAATAGAATATCTGAGTTTTCGCTATTCCTGCGTGTTCAGCACACTGACCGCCAAAATTGAATTTCGAAAGACTTTTGTTGGTGTTGTTTGGCAAAAAAATGCCGTATGGAGGGGTTGAAAAAACATTGTGTTCCATATTGTGAGGGACACCATAACCCAGGGGTATGCTGTACTTTAATTGTATTCAATATTTTATATACGTTTATGTAGTGAAAGATTGAAAACTGTGATGATATTCGCATTTGTAGGGCAGCTCAAAATGGGAGATTTTACACGAGTTGTTTTTGCAATAGTTACATAAGTTTTTTTAAATGTGGCTGACATTGAGTTGTTACACTATAATATCGCTCAGAGTGGTATATGGTTGCATACAGTAGACTGAAATCCCTTAGTGATGTATATCCAACAAATTAAGTGGAATGATAATCCGCCCAAAAGTATATTAGTGGTAAGATTTGTTTTTCTGACATATCAGGCTGTTTTAAACTAAGCTCTAAAATGTCCGACAACAAAAACAAGGCAGTAATGTATTGCAAAAAGCCCTAAAGCATTGAACTGGCATTAGCTGGTCGAGCAAATATGCAACTACGTAGCTACATGCAGCTACGTAGCAATGATGGCAAAATTTTACTTTTTTTTTCAAGTGCACTACTGCCTGTGCACAGGCGTACCAAATGATTGTAAATTAATTTACAAGAAAACTGCTGTATCATTAAATTAGAGTTGTCTAAATATGATTAAATTAGAGTTGTCTGATTATGATTAAATCAAAGAGTTGTCTAATTATGCTTAAATTAGAGTTGTCTGATTATGATTAAATTAGAGTTGTCTGATTATGATTAAATTAGAGTTGTCTGATTATGATTAAATCAAAGAGTTTTCTGATTATGATTAAATTAGAGTTGTCTGATTATGATTAAATCAAAGAGTTGTCTGATTATGCTTAAATTAGAGTTGTCTGATTATGATTAAATTAGAGTTGTCTGATTATGATTAAATTAGAGTTGTCTGATTATGATTAAATCAAAGAGTTGTCTGATTATGCTTAAATTAGAGTTGTCTGATTATGATTAAATTAGAGTTGTCTAATTATGGTTAAATCAGAGTTGTCTGATTATGATTAAATTAGAGTTGTCTGATTATGATTAAATCAAAGAGTTTTCTGATTATGATTAAATTAGAGTTGTCTGATTATGATTAAATCAAAGAGTTGTCTGATTATGATTAGATTAGAGTTGTCGGCCTCATGTCAGCCTTCACCAGCTGCACATACATTGCTATTGAGAGGACAACTATATCTTGCAGTGAAGAGGACAAGTCATCTCAGGTCCACCCAACCCCGGTGCAATGCAGGCTCAACACTATACAACACATGAAGTCTATGGTGGTTGATGTCTGTGATGAGCCAAATGACACCATCCTAAAATTCTTCAGGGTACGGATCGATCGGCCTTCTGTCATTCTTTTTAGTTCACAGCCGATACATTTGCTTTAGCAGATTAGTTATGCAGTAGTATTAGAGGTAATACTATTATCATTAGTAGCACCGTGGTAGTCCCACACGCTGTCAGAGATCATCATGTGTAATAACTATGTGTACAAATATTCCATGATGCGGCAAGGTGGTTGAGTGGCTCAGTATCTTAGTATCCGTCTGCTGAATATCCGAGTTGATTCCCGTAAGGGCATTATTACTTCCTAACCGCTGAGCATGGCTATGGATGGACATGGCTCTTATTATAATAAGCACCAGCCTTGGTTCTTGCCTGTTGTAGAACGCTGTTAACATGCACTGCGCTGACTAACCTGTGCACAGGTTTCTGTACAGACAACTGATCAGGTGGTGCATTGGTCACCTATCAGCTCCTCGAGTCTTAAGATTGAATTAAATTTTTAATTTTACTTTTTACGAGTTTTAAAATTTTATCAATTTTAGTTATGAACCAGTTCAAAATGATAGGACTCCGAAGACTGGCATTTCATGGAGTTCTCTTTATTTGCTGTTTCCTCAATTGTTTTTGCATTCATAAACATTTTAATTATTTTTACAGCAAGTCTAACTCTCTAAGTCTATGTTGGTGTGACCGTTCGTTCTTCCATGCGGTTAGGCATAGAGAATGCTGACTCAGCGCTACTCTTATTCAGGCGGAGACCGTGCGTGAAATTTTAATGGAATTGTTTTACCTTCATCGATTTACGTTGAAAGGCATAGCTGCAGCAAGGTTCACATATTTTCAAAATTGTTCTAAGACAACTTTTACAAGGGTTTATTATTACTTTATTTTTTGTTTTGCTGTTATTAAACTTGTTTAGATATTACAAATACAAATGCAGTACATGCAAAATGTTGTATTGTTATCTGTACTAAAGATGTACCATACAACCTATTTTTCCGATTTGTCGCCATGTGCGCTTATATGACGGCGTAAGGCAGCAATTAAAGTTACAAATATTCAGATAAATCAAAATACAAAATGTTTTTTCTTAAATAGTTTCTTTAATTCTTGCATCATGGCACTTTTAAACATGTCACATTGTCAACTCCTCTAGTCTTTACTATAATATGATCCGTGTCCGTCTCTCCGAAGCCGCGCTTGGATGTTAGGAAAATGCATCGTATCGAACTTGGATATTCGGCTTAGCAGCCAGGCGAACTAGCAACTGCGCTATTCGATGTCTTTGTAGAATAATTGTGCGCATAGCTATTAGACATGATGATCTCTCATGAGCACCAGACTGCTAGAGTAATAGTGTTAATAAAAGTTAAGTATACAACAAGAGTTTGTCATTTAACCCCTTCGCACATTCAGGTGTGCGAAGAGAGCCCAGAAGAACGTATTCTGCTGCTTTTGAATGAGCTGAGAGACCGATATGTGAATGGCCACCTTGCGGAGAATGCCACTCTGCCTACAGTGCACATGGATCATGCTAGCAAACAAAATGAAATTCCTCTTCAGAGGTTTGCCATTATAAGGAAACTTTACCTGCGAGTGCTCGAGTCTCTGTTGAAACTAGTGAGTGACAGCATTTCGGAACTTCTTACTGTGCATGCCTCTCATATGTCATCACCAATTTTACTCTCACATTCCTGTGTAATAGTAACAGAACTCTTATCACTGTCTATAAGTTACCTCTTACCACTGTCTATAAGTTACCTCTAATCACTGTCTATAAGTTACCTCTTATCACTGTCTATAAGTTACCTCTTATCACTGTCTATAAGTTACCTCTTATCACTGTCTATAAGTTACCTCTTACCACTGTCTATAAGTTACCTCTAATCACTGTCTATAAGTTACCTTTTATCACTGTCTATAAGTTACCTCTTATCACTGTCTATAAGTTACCTCTTATCACTGTCTATAAGTTACCTCTTATCACTGTATATAAGTTACCTCTTATCACTGTCTATAAATTACCTCTTATCACTGTCTATAAGTTACCTTTTATCACTGTATATAAGTTACCTCTTACCACTGTCTATAAGTTACCTCTTACCACTGTCTATAAGTTACCTCTTATCACTGTATATAAGTTACCCAATGCCGTGTTTTCCAGCTCAACCTGAAACGCAAATGCAAAATTTAACTCCTGTCTGTTCCCACAGGAAGAAGAAAGGTTGTCACGGAAAGATTTCTCAGTGCTCCTGCATGTGGATACGTTTCATAGAAGTTTAGTCACCTGCTGCGCCCTTGTTGTTAATCATACTTACAATGAACAGATCTGTTGCTACGATGCTTTGAAGTCTATTTTAGAAATGTTTGGCATAGAGGTATGGTTTCTTTTGTATCTGCTCATGTCTATTCTCATGTTAGATATCATTAACTTGTAAAACTCACTCTATACGCTTATATGTAACTCTACATGCTTATATGTAACTCTACACGCTTATATGTAACTCTACACGCTTATATGTAACTCTACACGCTTATATGTAACTCTACACACTTATATGTAACTCTACACGATTATATGTAACCCTACACGCTTATATGTAGGCTAAAGCCAAGTTTTTAAACCATAACTGTCACAAACAACATTTATCGTATTTACTAGGTAAATCAGACACGCTGATTCCGATTTTGTAGTCAAAATAAAGATTAGTTCACTAAGCTTCAAAGTCATTTAGGCTTTTTTAAAGCGTTTCAATATCCGTTTCGAAAACAATACAATCGGCATTACAAGCTTCGCCCATAAATATGTGACGAAACCTAGCTTTTTCAGAAACGGAAGTTAGGAATGTTTAGTCAGATTTAGAATAATAGAGGTGGGTGTCTTAAAACCCATTATTATCTAAATCCAGCCTGTAAAATAATTTCAGTTTTTTATGAAAGGGATATAAACTATTTAAAATTGCTCGCAGCTTGTTACATGACGTTTAAATGGGCTGGGCGCTGAGAAAAATTAGCTCAAAAAGCGCGGTTTTATCACAAGCTAGCGTTGTTATCGCGCTTTTTAAATATGCAATGCTAAATAGCTTATCTACCTTTCAGAAAAGACTGATATTATTTTTAAGGCTGAATTTAGATATTAATGGATTTTAAAACACCCATCTCTATTATTCTAAATCGGTCTAAACATCCCTACGTAACTTCTGTTCCTAAAAAGCTAGGTTACGTCATGTATTTATGGGCGGAGCTTGTTATGCCGATCGTGTTGTTTTCGAGACCGATATTAAAACGCTATAAAAAATCCTTCAATGCTCTGAAAGTTAGTGGCCTAATCTTTATTTTGATTATAAAATTGGAATCTGCGTGTCTGATTTACATAGTAAATACAATAAAAGTTGTTCATGGCAGTTATGGTTTAAAACTTACGTGAGGCTCAGAGCAGCTTCTCAATAAATGCGGTCTCTGCTCAGTTCCGCGCTATAACCATAAAATCGCAGTCATGATACACTTTTATGTACGGGGTTTTGGCGACCTACTCGTTTATTTTTCAAGGTCATGTTTATGGAATACTTTAGACGAAAGAAAAATTTATCGCTCATGTTTAAGTCACCACAGTCATAGGTTATTAACACCGTTTCATTTTTGACCGGCATCTTTCCATAAACGTGAAGCCCTCTAACAGCGCAATAAAAATCTAGCTGAGACATGGCAAGTAAGTTCTTGATGCAAGGGTTTAGAATTTTAATTTGAACTTGGAAGTAAAAGAAAATTATTTTCACATGTCCTGGTGTAGCCTGTTTTCTTATTCAAGAGGACGGGAGTATAGCGAAACCCGTCTCAACACTCGCTCCCAAAGGGGTCAAGGACATCAACTTATCAGTCATTAGCCACGGTCTGTGGGCATATGCGGGTCGTTGGAGGATTATTTTTTCTTTCGTGAACATATTTTTTTGAGCACAAGCCGCACGGCTTGAGCATGAGGACTTACGGTATATAAATCTCAGTGTCTGTTCGTGGTTCGGTCTTTGATTCGATCTGTCCAGCTATAACTATTGAAATCTCGGAATGAAAAGCTCACTACATGCTGGATTTGAACTCACAGAGAATGCAACCGCGACTTTCTAACCACGCATTTAACCATTGAGCTACACAGTGCTTAGAATTCCATCGCTCTTATCATATACCATATAACCTGTTCTCGATTGCACACTCTAAATGACGCATTAATTAATACATTGTGCCCATGGGTTACGATGCCCCTGTTATAAAATATTTTTCGCCTCGCTATGAAACACAATGCTCTTTCGCTCTAGCCATACTAGGACGAATTTGTTTTCCACCAGGTGGTATCAACAATATTTTCTTTCAAAATTAAAATTTTGTGATTATTGTACTGATTACGACAAAATAACAAAAATGTCGATATGCCATTTTGCCGCTATCTCAGTTCAGCATTATCCATTATAATAAAAACGGATTCGCAGACAGATAAAGGCTAAAATTTTAGTTAAAAGTTTGAAGTTTACTAAAATACATACTAAAACTTCAACTATGTTTTTTGTCAGCTAAATTCATTTAAGTTAGATTAAGTTAGACATGGCTGTCTCAAAGGTAATAACTCTGCACGTAGTTCATTGCACTGTTACATTTTTTTGCAGATCGTAACCACAAAATACGCTAAAGTTATTGTAGGTAACTATAGTTAGTAAGATTAACATATTGTTCTGTTACTATTGTTTAATGAGGGTTTTGATGATTTTTAACAGGCAGTGATTGCATTAGATAATTAATATGGGTTTCTACACCACTCTATGATGTCTATATGATATTTCCGCCTTATGATGCCAACACCGAAATGAACTAAAATATTGTAATCGTATACCAAATAATTTCTCATTGTAATCTTAGCAAAACAGACTATATTTAGCCATTATTTGCTAATGATTTCACATTTACATCTAAACACCTTTACAGTTTTATTTTTCCTCCTAATTTATTTCAACAAAATACTTTTTTATGATGTGAAATTTAAAATTAGTTGTTTGAAAAAATTTGAAAACCTTTACAGTTGTTTTATTTTTTCTCTTTATTTATTAGAACTGCACAAAAAAAATACTTTTCTCATTATATAATGTTTAAGTTAAAATGGTGAAGGTTGTATATGTTAAATAAAAATAAATTTTCTGTCTAAAGATTTTTTTATTACCCCAGTGATGCCGGGCATTCATCTAGCTTGTTAATAACTTAATATGTACAGTACCTGTATAAAGTTTTGATGATTTTCACCAGAGGATGTTTGCATTATATAATTACTTCGGTTTCTATACCCCTCCATACAATTTTTTTTACCATTCGATGTCAACCCTGGAATGGATTAAAATCGTAACCAGAGGGTGTACTGTATATTTTTTAGCTATAAATATGTACATTATACTTCAAGTTATTCACGATGTTACTCCCCTAATCAGTTGAAAGTTTGTCATGAACAACAATGTCGATTTCAGTAAGGGATGTTTAAAAAAAAAAAGTTTTCTGTATACTGATCAATATATATAAATCTCAAAGTTTGTGTGATTCGGTTTGTCCAGCTATAACTATTAAAATGCAGAATATGTATCGCAGAAGATTTGATCTCGGAACTTTTCATTCCCCAGACGATGTGCTAAACCATTGAGCTACGCGAGATTAATGGGTACATTAGGCGATACCAGTCGATATCTGGGTGAAAATAGGCATAGCGCTATGCATTACGCAAATCATTAAAGCCTGCTCTCACAGCTCTTGTAATTAAGTTACTAGCTTACTCAAATTAGCCATTGGCAATGTGCCAAGCTAATGGCAAGTGGCAGGCAACTACATTACCTGTCACTGCTTATAAGCTGATTTTTGATACCTGTGCAATGCCGGGCATTCCGCTAGTTCAATGATAAATACTAGATTTAAAACTAGAAACTAGAGAAGTACTTGTTAACTAGTAATGCTGAATACTTGGATTTTCCTCAAGATGTACACTAAGGTCGGGTATTGAATGCTTTCTTCACAGGCGTACCATATGTGCAAGGTCATAGAGTGCTTTATAAAAGCTGAGCCTGGCTTGAGTCAACTATCCGTGCAGCATCTAAAGCTCTGCGAGAATCACATCCTCGACAATCTTGCATGGAAGCCTGTAAGTGACAGAGGTTATGCATGGAAGCCTGTAAGTGACAGAGGTCATGCGTGGAAGCCTGTAAGTGACAGAGGTCATGCGTGGAAGCTTGTAAGTAACATAGGTCATGCGTGGGAGCCTGTAAGTGACAGAGGTCATGCATGGAAACCTGTAAGTGACAGAGGTCATGCATGGAATCCTGTAAGTGACAGAGGTCATGCGTGGAAGCTTGTAAGTAACAGAGGTCATGCATGGAAGCCTGTAAGTGACAGAGGTCATGTGTGGAAGCCTGTAAGTGACAGAGGTCATGCGTGGAAGCTTGTAAGTAACAGAGGTCATGCGTGGAAGCCTGTAAGTGACAGAGGTCATGCGTACGTGGGAGACTGATGGAGCAATGTGTGTGGTTTAAACCAAATGTAGAACGAAGAAGGTAGATATGAAAGCAGGTAGCCAATACGCAGAAATAGTTCTGGAGGGGACACAAATCATTTTATCACTCTCACTCAAAGTCAATCCAACCCGTGTTTTACTTGTAAATCCACGATTAGCCTATCAAATGTAAAGTTTGTTTTATCTCCAGGATTCAGCATTGTTTGCTGTCCTTCCACTGGTCAATGACTCAGTCGATCAGTCAGACCGAAGTAGTGGCTCTCCCACATCTGGTGCTGGTCAGTTCCTCACTCCCACGAGCAGGGATGCTCACAGCTGGCCTTCAGCTGAGGAAGGTCAAAGTGTCAGTTCACGTTCCCTTGATATGTTCATGAACAAGGTGTGCCGTTTGGCCTACCACCGACTCCAGATGTTCTGCAACGCCCTCACCATTCCTCGAGATGTGGTTAGTAGCTTTCTATTACTCGCAGAGCTCATCAACAATATCCTCACGGCTTCTTAGCAACTCCAATTACGATTGATCATGGTAATGAGAAATCTCACCAAATTGTTTTATTCTTGTGTCGCTTCGTGAACGAAAGCCAAGTTCAACACGGAATCTTGCTGAGAAATCTAGATTTGATTGTTAGCTATCGGTTGTATCTATTGTTGTATCGGTTGTATCTACTAGTTGTATCTATAGTTGTATCTATTGTTGTATCTATTGTTGTATCGGTTGTATCTATAGTTGTGTCTATAGTTGTATCTATTGTTGTATCTATTGTTGTACCGGTTGTATCTATAGTTGTATCTATAGTTGCATCTATAGTTGTATCTATTGTTGTATCTATTGTTGTATCGGTTGTATCTATAGTTGTATCTATAGTTGTATCTATTGTTGTATCTATTGTTGTATCGGTTGTATCTATCGGTTGTATCTATAGTTGTATCTATAGTTGTATCTATTGTTGTATCTATTGTTGTATCGGTTGTATCTATTGTTGTATCGGTTGTATCTATTGTTGTAACTACTAGTTGTAGCTACTAGTCGTGAGTTTGAGTGAAAATCGCCAGGTCTTCATTCATCGTTCATTTCATTATGGGTAAGATTTTTTATTACGACCTTGAGCAAAATTTAATGAACTTTTTGAAGTTTTTCAAACTTTAAAATTTTTGTGTGTCATAATATAGTATCTTAGCTATCTAAAACTTTAAAAAAAATTTTAAATCGGTATTTTGGTTGATAATTTATTGACGATTTTGTGACGTCTCATCAGGATGAAAATGCATGCATCAGAAGGACAACATGATAGCCATAAGACGCTGATGAACTCGGTAGTACAGCGTTATGTAGCACCTTATGTTTACTGATTTGTAGGAATACAGTACAGTCATATTTCGAGAACAGCACCACGCGGTTTTTTTGTGGATCAGTTTGAGAAAAAGTTTTAAAAAGGTGGGCTAAAGGTTATGGTGAAAGCGAGGCAAAAAGCACCAAGCCAGAAAAAGATAAAAATTAAAACGGAGATAAAATAAGAGTAAAATTTAGTAAAATATTAAAACTTAGCTTTAAATGTGTGTTTAGTAAGCTATATTCATTCAAGTTAATTTCAAAGTTAATGAATGTCACAAAAGTCTACTGTACCGAATGTGTTACTGTCAAGTCTCTCTCACACCGCCATTAGCTACTACATCTGCCTTGAAGGTAAGAACTCCATACAGCACTGTACATAGTAATGCTACATTTTATTGCGATGAATAATCTTTAAGTAGTTATTTGTTACTTTTTGAACGTAGGTGGTGAATTCTAACAATTAAAAGCACATTTTTTCATCATAATATCCTGTTTTATGGGGTTTTATATATAGTCCAATGCCTGTGATGCTGAATTGTGAAATTTTTTAGCTTAAAAAACCAAAAGTGGAACAGGGTTTGATTGCTCCAAAAGATAGCTGTAACTTATGTCTTTATAAATTCATTTTGTCGGAATGACCAACCTTGCCAATACTCAATCAGCGTCAAATTTATTGGCGCCAACATTTGCCATTAACACATGTATTATGTGCGTGGCAGTCTAAGGTGACCTAGAGGCTTTTAAACAACTATTTAACTTTGTTTTATATACAAGGTGATTATATCAATGTATTTCATACCTAGTCACTGAACTATACAGAAGTGAATAGATCCATTATGCTATTAAATGTGTTTTCTACAGACACAAGGGAGACAACTTCAACAAATAATTGTGGTTTTTATTGAGATTTGATAAATAACAATACATACATATTGATAACTTGATTATAGGATTTCGTTATCAAGCTGTACTACTCGGCGTTGCCCGGGTAATAAAAACGTCTTTGGATAGAAAATTTATTTTTATTTAACATACCGTATACAACAGTTACCATTCCAACTTTTAAACTTCATATCATGAGAAAATATTTTTAAGCAATCCAAATAAATGAAGAGCAGAAAGAAAACAACTGTAAAAGTTTTCAAAATTTTTCAAAGAACGACAATTTTTAAATTTCATATAATGGAAGAAGTGTTTTGTTGAAATAAATTAGGAAGAAAAATGAAACTGTAAATGGGTTTAAATGTAAATGTGAAAACATTAGCAAGTAATGGCTAAATATAATCTGTTCAGCTAAGACTACAATAAAAAATTAATACAAATAAATGGTTGCAATAAAAAAGTCTTTGAACAGAAAATTTATTTTTTTTAACATATAAGAAAAGTGTTTTGTGTAATTGAAATAAATTAAGATAAAAAATAAAAATAACTGTAGAAGTTTTTTAACTTTTCAAACAACTGTCACTTTTAAACTTCATATCATGAGGAAAAGGTTTTGTGCAGTACCACTAAATTACAAATAAATTTACATAATCTTATTTTAATGGGAAAATTATTTCGAGTTTCAAACAACCTTACACGTCGCTGAAAGTTATGAAATTTTAAATTTACAGGGGTTTGAAAACCTTTACAATTGTTTCATTTGTTTTTAATTTAGTTGTCCTGCACAAAACCTTTCTCTCATGATATGAAGTTTGAAAGTTACTGTCGTTTTATTTATTTTTAAGAACTTATCATTTTACACATACACACTAGACTTTTGTGTACTCTTGCGTAAAACAGTTGCATCTCATATATGCGTAAGCCTTAACTAGAACAACAACCATCTGATCATCATTTAAGCCTGGTTTCCATATGACAGCGCAAGGCGCGCAACAAGGCGCATGACGTCGTGCGTAGGCCAGTTGTAATATGGAAACGTCAACGCACGGCGGTCGCGCGACGTGCGTACGCTGATCGCAAGTATCCAACAGAATGGATCCTTGCGATGGGTGCGTGCGATTATGTATCCCACAATACACCGCTAGACCTTTTCAACCTATCCCACAATTCCAGCGAAGGGCTTTGTTCCGAACATAGATTTATATACCTATATATATATCTATATATAGATATATATATGTATACATATATATCTATATATATATCTATACATATACCTATATATATACCTATATATCTATACATAGATATATAGGTATATATATATCTATGGTTCCGAAGAAATTGGTCTTCCGTACGAAAGAGTAACGAGCCTTATTAGCCTGGTTTTTATATGACAGCGTAATTTCGCAACGGAGGTCTGTTTTTCCGAAGAAATATGTCTCTCCTACGAAAAAGTAAGGAAAATATCCACCCTGTCCAATGCAAGCATGGAGCTTACGCGCGATATGGAAACACTGCCTCGCGGCCCAAGAAATGCATTGCGCACGATCACTGGGCCGCGCGCGATCATTGCGCTGTCATATGGAAACCAGGCTTTAGTGTAGCAAAACTGAAAATAGCAATAGAGAAAATTGCTGAAGAAATCTTTGCAAATTGCTCCTTATTGGTTTTAATAGCATCGACTGACTTTAATCCTTTTCTAAATATAGTAATACTGATGAAGGTATGTATATACTAAATATAGTAATACTGATGAAGGTATGTATGTACTAAATATAGTAATACTGATGAAGGTATGTATGTACTAAATATAGTAATACTGATGAAGGTATGTATATACTAAATATAGTAATACTGATGAAGGTATGTATATACTAAATATAGTAATACTGATGAAGGTATGTATATACTAAATATAGTAATACTGATGAAGGTATGTATATACTAAATATAGTAATACTGATGAAGGTATGTATATGCTAAATATAGTAATACTGATGAAGGTATGTATATACTAAATATAGTAATACTGATGAAGGTATGTATATGCTAAATATAGTAATACTGATGAAGGTATGTATATACTAAATATAGTAATACTGATGAAGGTATGTATATACTAAATATAGTAATACTGATGAAGGTATGTATGTACTAAATATAGTAATACTGATGAAGGTATGTATGTACTAAATATAGTAATACTGATGAATACTTGATAATCTAGTAATAAAGTAATAGTCGAGTAGTGTAAAGGTTTGGGTAAGAGTAACACAGGTGTCTTAAGGCTTATTGTCATTATATAAACTTGCTGCAAGTGTCAAATTTCCTATTTTACAGAAAATTAGTCAGGATGGAGAATTCTGGTAATGATAATAATTTTTACGAGTGAGTCTTTTACTATCCCAGCAAATTTCAATAGTAAGCGTGAGACTATTGCAGGTGTTAATAGCAGGTGTTAATAGCAGGTGTTAATAGCAGGTGTTAATAGCAGGTGTTAATAGCAGGTGTTAGTAGCAGATGTTAATAGCAGGTGTTAATAGCAGGTGTTAATCGCAGGTGTTAATAGCAGGTGTTAATAGCTGTAAAACTGGTGCTTGAAGATTAAAATGTTTGTGAATAATATTTATACTGCAATAATAGTCGTTTATTGTTGTTAAAATAATTATTACTTTATTTTGAGAACATTTTGGAATTTATATTTTATCTTTATACAGAGAACAACGATAAAAGCTGAACGATACTTCCGGACTGCCATCGCGACTTGAACGACCAGTAAAACATTTACGGTGGGCGCTCCTACGACATAAATAAGCCGTTCCAAAATCATTATGTTATAGTGATATTACGTTATAAGAACAGTGAAATACATGTAAATTACCTAATTCATTGCAAGATCTTTCTAAACTCACCCCTTTGGTCATTCAGAAAGGAAAAACTTCTCTTAACCTTTTTAATTTGTGGGCTGTACCATTATTGCAGTATTGTTAGTTAACCTTAGAAACTGCAGTTGCCTACAGTAACTTTAGTGGTTGTGATCTGCAAGAAAATGTAACATTACAATGGACTATGTGCAGTATGTACCATGGGGAGGTTCTTACCTCCGGGACAGGCGTATATCATTAATGTTGAATTTAATTTAATTGAATTTATCTAATTAAACACATACTTAAAGCTATGTTTTAGTATGTATTTTACTAAACTAAACTTCAACATTGTCATAGGCTATAATTCTTCTATAACTTATAGGCCATATTCTTGGCCATATTCCATAGTCATAGGCCATATTCTTGCTATAACTTACAAGTTATGGTACATCAGAGCGCATGTCTTCCACGTTTATTTACAACAATTTGCTTATTTTTTTCTATACAGCCAAGTCTATTCTGCAAAATAAAACTAATAACAAAGACTTTATACATCTAGAATAAAGTAAAACAACAAAATATTTACTATAAAAAGCGGTACTACCAGTTGGTCATCTATCTGTATCCAGGGGTCAAGGTTAGGATAAAATATAACTTTCGACAATACTCCAACTCGTGACATTCAGGCTGGTAGACTAACCCTGTAACACCTGCACAAATCGATCGCCTTTTATTATTTTGGATAAATTGGACAGTTATCTATTTTCTGTTTTATCAACACATCTGACAATCTATCAAGACAAACTAGATTATACTAGAATGGCGTGATAGTTGTATATATAATAGATATAACGCTATACGCACGTCATTTTTTATCTCGCAAGTGAGGTTAGATAAACTAACATTCAAATCAAATTTGAGAACTTGCCCCAACTTGACGCTTTACGTCATATGGATTTTTTTTACATAGTACGAAGCAAAAACTCCACATAAAATCTTTACGTTATCTTAAATTTACATTATAGGAGTGTTTATTGTATTTTAAATTCATTTTAAATTAATGTTTATTATATTGTACAGTTTATGGTAAAATAAAATGTGCAGCAGTGCTTTAGGGTTCATGTATACCTTGTTATTATGTACAGCTGTGCTTTAGGGTTCATGTATAACTTGTTATTATGTACAGCTGTGCTTTAGGGTTCATGTATACCTTGTTATTATATACAGCTGTGCTTTAGGGTTCATGTATACCTTGTTATTATATACAGCTGTGCTTTAGGGTTCATGTATACCTTGTTATTATATACAGCTGTGCTTTAGGGTTCATGTATACCTTGTTATTATATACAGCTGTGCTTTAGGGTTCATGTATACCTTGTTATTATGTACAGCTGTGCTTTAGGGTTCATGTATACCTTGTTATTATGTACAGCTGTGCTTTAGGGTTCATGTATAACTTGTTATTATGTACAGCTGTGCTTTAGGGTTTATGTATACCTTGTTATTATGTACAGATGCGCTTTAGGGTTCATGTATACCTTGTTATTATGTACAGCTGTGCTTTAGGGTTCATGTATACCTTGTTATTATATACAGCTGTGCTTTAGGGTTCATGTATACCTTGTTATTATGTACAGCTGTGCTTTAGGGTTCATGTATAACTTGTTATTATGTACAGCTGTGCTTTAGGGTTCATGTATACCTTGTTATTATGTACAGCTGTGCTTTAGGGTTCATGTATACCTTGTTATTATGTACAGCTGTGCTTTAGGGTTCATGTATACCTTGTTATTATGTACAGCTGAGTTTTAAATGATAATCATTATTATTGCATATAGTTATCTCCATGATAAGAATTTGATTTAACAGATCTGACATAGAAGACCTCTTACAGATCTGACATAGGAGGCCTCCTACTCCCCCTTGAAAGCCACTAACACTGTTCACCTGTCAATTATTGAGTAGAAATGCTCTGGTCACTAGCTGTTTCTAGTCATGTTCTTACCCATCACATATGTTCATAACACTCATACTTGTTATATTCTCTCGTAGCTACTGGTTGTCATTGGATGATGAGTTGTAGCCTTTCTTTAACGAGGATGCATGCAGAATAAATGGTGGAGCGTCTCAATTTGTTTAGCCATTGTGCAAGGGAGTGATTACACAGGGCTTATTGATCAAATGAACCTCATGTAGTTCAGTGCTTCGCTTGGATTTCCAGCGTCAGCTGTTTAATGACTGATTCCAATACGTTGTTAACGACTCTGGTGGAACACTCCCAGTGTCTACCATTCATAGCATGTATGAGCTCGTCTGTCACCATTTCTATACGAGTTGTATTAATTTTAACAAGCCATCGCTATCGACAGGCACCCAAGGTATGGACATGTCTCGAGTACTGCATCAAATACAGACATGACCTTCTCAAGGGCAGGCATCTAGATCAGATTATCATGTGCTCTCTGTATGCCATCTGCAAGGTCATTGACAAAGAAGTCAAATTCAAGGTCATCGTCGCTGCGCATGAGAAGCTTCCCCACAAGCCAGACTCTTCTGTGAGTGTAGTGTGGTGTTAACCATTTACTATCATACCTTGACATATGTGCTTGACGGGGTCCGGACCATATGTCAATATGCTCGTATGTCAATTCTCTCACATCCCAAGTCAACTTTTCTTATTTAAAATAACTAAATAAAAATTAATCCGTTCCCACCCTCTGAAAAATTTACCCAAAACAGGATATTACGATGGAAAAACCTGTTTTAATTGTTCTAATTCGCCAAGTACAATCACAAAGTAACAAATACATGGTAGCGGCTATTGGTGGTGTGAGAAAGACTTGATAATAGAATAGACTTGATAATAGAATAAACTTGATAATAGAATAGACTTGATAATAGAATAGACTTGATAATAGAATAGACTTGATAATAGAATAGACTTGATAATAGAATAGACTTGATAATAGAATAGACTTGATAATAGAATAGACTTGATAATAGAATAGACTTGATAATAGAATACACTTGATAATAGAATAGACTTGATAATAGAATAGACTTGATAATAGAATAGACTTGATAGATTTGTGTAGACAGAACTGTTCAGAGCTCATTGTAACTTGAGTTTGTATAGACAGAACTGTTCAGAGCTCATTGTAACTTGAGTACGTATAGACAGAACTGTTCAGAGCTCATCGTAACTTGAGTTTGTATAGACAGAACTGTTCAGAGCTCATTGTAACTTGAGTTTGTATTGACAGAACTGTTCAGAGCTCATTGTAACTTGAGTTTGTATAGACAGAACTGTTCAGAGCTCATTGTAACTTGAGTTTGTATAGACAGAACTGTTCAGAGCTCATTGTAACTTGAGTTTGTATAGACAGAACTGTTCAGAGCTCATTGTAACTTGAGTTTGTATAGACAACTGTCCAGAGCTCATTGTAGCTTGAGTTTGTATAGACAGAACTGTTCAGAGCTCATTGTAACTTGAGCTTGTATAGACAGAACTGTTCAGAGCTCTTCACATGAAGGAAATATTGTTGAGGCAGTAAAGGTAGTAAGAAGTGTTACCCGTTGAGTAAGTATAGATTAGGTCAGATCAGGTCGCCGTCAAGACACATCAGGCTATTTCCGGTGCAAGAATGTAAAAGACCCTTGTCTTAGCCTTCATCTTCGTTGACTTTCGCTTCCGGTTATAGCCACTCACTACAGTAAACGCAACCATGAAACCATGCTACCGATGAAAGCTCTTGTGACCAATTGTGACATGTCGTAGTCTTTACCGTGGCCGCTTATATTAGCTTGCTGTAATAAAAGTTGAAATAATTTTAATTTAGAATCTGTAAAAAAGCGGATTACTACTCAATTTCTTTACGTAAATGGCCACAAAAAGAGTAGCTGGGACAATGAATCGGTAGCAGTAAAAGCCAATGTGTAAAATGTGCTCATCAGCCTACTACAGTGCACCCTCAGGATACGATGTTGATCCGTTCCAGGGTTGGCATCGTATAATGAAACAATCGTATGTAGGTGTATAGAAACCATAGTTTATAGAATCGATAATCTATAAACCATAATTATATAATGCAAACATCCCCAGGTATATAAGTGCTGTACATATTGAAAATTATTAACCTAATAGTATGCTAACCTTAGTAACTATAGTTACCTACAGTGACTTTAGTATATTTAGTGAATTTATTGAATATGATCTGCATTAAAATGTAACGTAATGGCAGTTTGTCCTACGCTATGGTTGTAGTTTCATTCCACTTCATTTCCAACCCTAATGATAACATAGATGTCACCAGCCAAAATTGCAAAAAACAGTGCACCCTCAGGATACGATTTTGATCCGAAAAAATCGTATGTAGGGTATAGAAACTATAATAATTATATAATGCAAACATCCCCTGGTAAATAATCATCAAAATTTTATATAAGTGCTGTACATGTTAATAATTGGTGACAAAAAAGCATGTTAACCTTAGTAACTATAGTTACCTACAGTAACTTTATGATATTTAGTGTATTTATTGCTTATGATCTGCATTAAAATGTAACGCTACAATGTCTATGAGCAGTACTACGTACCGTAGAAAGTTCTTACCTTCAAGACAGGCGTACGTATAACAAAAACTTTGAGTTCACTTTATATAAGTTTACCTTACTAAATACCCACTACTAAAGCGAAGCTTTAGTAGTGGGTATTTAGTTGGTATTCTCAACTATTTTACTAAACTTGAACTTTTTATTACTAAAAGTTTATCACTTATCAGCTTCGGTTTTCGCTTTCACTATAACTGTTAGGGGGCCTGTTTCACTATAACTGTTAGGGGGCCTGTTTCACTATAACTGTTAGGGGGCCTGTTTCACTATAACTGTTAGGGGGCCTGTTTCACTATAACTGTTAGGGGACCTGTTTCACTATAACTGTTAGGGGACCTGTTTCACTATAACTTTTAGGGGACCTGTTTCACTATAACTGTTAGGGGACCTGTTTCACTATAACTTTTAGGGGACCTGTTTCACTATAACTGTTAGGGGGCCTGTTTCACTATAACTGTTAGGGGACCTGTTTCACTATAACTTTTAGGGGACCTGTTTCACTATAACTTTTAGGGGACCTGTTTCACTATAACTGTTAGGGGACCTGTTTCACTATAACTGTTAGGGGGCCTGTTTCACTATAACTGTTAGGGGACCTGTTTCACTATAACTGTTAGGGGGCCTGTTTCACTATAACTGTTAGGGGACCTGTTTCACTATAACTGTTAGGGGGCCTGTTTCACTATAACTGTTAGGGGACCTGTTTCACTATAACTGTTAGGGGACCTGTTTCACTATAACTGTTAGGGGACCTGTTTCACTATAACTGTTAGGGGGCCTGTTTCACTATAACTGTTAGGGGACCTGTTTCACTATAACTGTTAGGGGGCCTGTTTCACTATAACTGTTAGGGGACCTGTTTCACTATAACTGTTAGGGGACCTGTTTCACTATAACTTTTAGGGGACCTGTTTCACTATAACTGTTAGGGGACCTGTTTCACTATAACTTTTAGGGGACCTGTTTCACTATAACTGTTAGGGGGCCTGTTTCACTATAACTGTTAGGGGACCTGTTTCACTATAACTTTTAGGGGACCTGTTTCACTATAACTTTTAGGGGACCTGTTTCACTATAACTGTTAGGGGACCTGTTTCACTATAACTGTTAGGGGGCCTGTTTCACTATAACTGTTAGGGGACCTGTTTCACTATAACTGTTAGGGGGCCTGTTTCACTATAACTGTTAGGGGACCTGTTTCACTATAACTGTTAGGGGGCCTGTTTCACTATAACTGTTAGGGGACCTGTTTCACTATAACTGTTAGGGGACCTGTTTCACTATAACTGTTAGGGGACCTGTTTCACTATAACTGTTAGGGGGCCTGTTTCACTATAACTGTTAGGGGACCTGTTTCACTATAACTGTTAGGGGGCCTGTTTCACTATAACTGTTAGGGGACCTGTTTCACTATAACTGTTAGGGGACCTGTTTCACTATAACTGTTAGGGGACCTGTTTCACTATAACTGTTAGGGGACCTGTTTCACTATAACTGTTAGGGGACCTGTTTCACTATAACTGTTAGGGGGCCTGTTTCACTATAACTGTTAGGGGACCTGTTTCACTATAACTGTTAGGGGGCCTGTTTCACTATAACTGTTAGGGGACCTGTTTCACTATAACTGTTAGGGGACCTGTTTCACTATAACTTTTAGGGGACCTGTTTCACTATAACTGTTAGGGGACCTGTTTCACTATAACTTTTAGGGGACCTGTTTCACTATAACTGTTAGGGGGCCTGTTTCACTATAACTGTTAGGGGACCTGTTTCACTATAACTGTTAGGGGACCTGTTTCACTATAACTGTTAGGGGACCTGTTTCACTATAACTGTTAGGGGACCTGTTTCACTATAACTGTTAGGGGACCTGTTTCACTATAACTGTTAGGGGACCTGTTTAAAACATCTTCAACCTAATTCAGCAAGAAAACCCTAATGATGCGGTTTTCATAATAAAATAGATTTTGTTAGAAAGTTAATGGAAGTTGTCTGACCACTAGATCTTCTTTATGAAGGGATTGCAACTTCAACTTTGCTATTGGTTTTGAGGGGAAAATATTACCGTTTCACACACAAAAATTGCTGAACTGAAAGAGAAATCAGTCATTGTGTCTCTTTCAGGATTGTGAAAATATTTTTGGGGAACAACATTCGTTGTCTTTGCTATTTTGACGTACGTAATTGGCTCCCCGACAATAAGCAATTTGAACTCGGGAAGAATTTTGTTGAATTCATATGGTGAAACAGGATTTGTATGGTGAGGTGGAAAAACCATCATCATATTCCAAGGTATGTCAACACATACCTATGTGTTAGCACATACCTATGTGTCAGCACATACCTACGTGTCAACACATACCTATGTGTTAACACATACTTATGTGTCAGCACATACCTACGTGTCAGCACATACCTATGTGTTAGCACATACCTATGTGTCAGCACATATCTACGTGTCAACACATACCTATGTGTTAACACATACTTATATGTCAGCACATACCTACGTGTCAGCACATACCTATGTGTTAGCACATACCTATGTTTTAGCACATACCTATGTGTCAGCACATACCTACGTGTCAACACATACCTATGTGTTAACACATACTTATGTGTCAGCACATACCTACGTGTCAGCACATACCTATGTGTTAGCACATACCTACGTGTCAGCACAAACCTATGTGTTAGCACATACCTATGTGTCAGCACATACCTACGTGTCAGCACATACCTATGTTTTAGCACATACCTATGTGTCAGCACATACCTACGTGTCAACACATACCTATGTGTTAACACATACTTATGTGTCAGCACATACCTACGTGTCAGCACATACCTATGTGCTAGCACATACCTACGTGTCAGCACATACCTATGTGTTAGCACATATGTACCTATGTGTTAGCACATACCTATGTGTCAGCACATACCTACGTGTCAGCACATACCTATGTGTTAGCACATGCCTACGTGTCAGCACATACCTATGTGTCAACACATACCTATGTTTTAGCACATACCTATGTGTCAGCACATACCTATGTGTTAACACATACTTATGTGTCAGCACATACCTACGTGTCAGCACATACCTACGTGTCAACACATACCTATGTGTTAACACATACTTATATGTCAGCACATACCTACGTGTCAGCACATACCTACGTGTCAACACATACCTATGTGTTAACACATACTTATATGTCAGCACATACCTACGTGTCAGCACATACCTATGTGTTAGCACATACTTATGTGTCAGCACATACCTACGTGTCAGCACATACCTATGCATGCCTTACTATTTACCATTTGTCTGTCTGTCTGTCTGTCTATACCTCACCACAGCCTCTACTTATATAAATTTTAAATTCTTGTTGACAGATCTACAAACGGGTGCTCATTGGTCCTCCTGTCGGTACCGCTTCCATTATCAAGTTTTACAATGATGTCTACATGCAAAGTATGAAAGCTTACCTTCTGCAGTTCACCTCGGAAAGACGGCCACCACCTTCTCCCGGCCCAAAGGTTGGCCACAGTCCCCATAAAAGTTCCCCAATCAGGTGGGATAGTGCTGTCTTTCATGCAACCTTGTCTTTCATGCAACTAAGTTGTAGCTTCTGGTCTGTCATTAGCGTATCGCGTAGACCAGTCGTCCCCAACCTTTTTCTGACCGCGGACCGGTCAATGCTTGACTATTTTATTGCGAACCAGACATAGTTGGAGGATTGAAATAATAATAACAGCAAATGTAGTAACAGTAAATTGAAGTTTTAGATACAATATAAATGTAATTGTAATTTTGATACGCCTTGTTTGTTTCGACTAGTTTATTATTTTTATTAATTTCATTCCTTTTATGGTTGATGATAACGGTAATTTTACAAAAAGTTAAAGGGAGCTCTTACCTTAAACGTCGATTTACATCGGTTCTTTTCATTTTCTTGACAGCATTGTCTACTCTGCAAAGGAAAAATATTGCAAAATATTTCATGTACCTAAAAGTACAACAAAAATATGGCTTTACTACACATATTAGGAGCGGGTGTCTGTCTGACCATCCGTCATCAGGGTTCGAGGTTAGGATGAAGGATAAGATTGCTTTCGACAAAACTAAAACTCGTGATATCAAGCTTGGTATATCGACACTCGGACACCTACACCAATATATAGCCTTTAAGTATTTATGAATAATTGCGCAGCTACTTATTTTATACGCTTCGTCGAAACACCTAATGATCTCTAACGGCAAACCAGATTGCTAAGGTATTAGTACATATATACATAAATAGAGAGATCCCTATACGTACTGTGCAGTAGAGTACCTGCAGTAGAGTACCTGCAGTAGAGTACCTGCAGTAGAGTACCTGCCGTAGAGTACCTGCAGTAGAGTACCTGCAGTAGAGTACCTGCAGTAGAGTACCTGCAGTAGAGTACCTGCTGTAGAGTATCTGCTGTAGAGTACAGTTGTCTCATCACGTGTAGACAACTACCGCATGCATGCGTTTGTTTTCCAGGAATGGATTTACTCCATGCAGCCAATTTCCCTTTTAGGATCAGTGAGACCATAACTATCTCTCCATTGAAATCAGGAGTTCAGATGTCACCGAGAACCGGTCTTCTTTACTGTTTTAATGGTTATGAGGTAAAAGATGTGCTCTCATTGAAATACTTTACTAATAATCATATATGTTCCTAGAGCTGAAATAATATACACTCTAGTTATATTGCTCATATATTGTAATGCGCTCATTTTATTGCTATGCACTAATGTTATTGTCTTGCGCTAAAGATATTGCCATACACTAATAGTATTACTCCGCACTAATGTTAATGTCGTGCACTCATGGTAATGATATGGTGGTCGCGATAGGGTCTGAAAAAACTGCGAACAGCCAGTGACGCTCCTAGGCCATTGGCCCCTGCACCTGTGGCGGCCACCAAGAGACTCAAGTTTGATGAACCCTCTGGAGAGGCTTGTGAGTATCCCCGTCTAGCAATTTCCTTCCACTTTTCTCTCGGGGTTCTGTTTGACCTTGGGTTGTCTACTGTACTCGAACTCAACAGAGACTTGAACAGGTCCAGTTGGCAGTGTATATGCATATTGTTTTAAAGCCCTGATAACCGAACACTTGCCTTATCACAATCGTGTTCGATGCTAAAAATATTTTATTGGATTCGTCTCGGGCCATCAATAGAGGAATAATGATAACTGTCAGTCACGTATTACTGACAGGAAGCGTGTAGAGGATAACTTCTCATTGACAAGTAAGCGTGGTAATAAATTAATGCTTATCGTGTTTTCCATTCATTGATAGGCATTGTCTCTGTGATTTCATACTCGTACTCCTATGGTAATCAGCAAGCACCCTCTGTATGCAATATTTGCCTCTGAGCTTTATATGTCAAAGAGATGGTTCGAACTGCTAGGCTCAAACTATAATAACATGTGATATAATATTCAGATATTCAGATTGCACCAGTAAAGTTTAACCTTGGTTTGCGTTAGCTAAATAATTTATCCATCACAAACTACAGCTGGACAACCAACTCAAACCAACTCAAAGTTTTTTAGACTTGGGCAAGCAAATAAACCTGTCAACAGTTTTTATATCCTTATAACAGTTAGTAGCGCTCGATGTTGGCAGCGCTCGATGTTGGCAGCGCTCGATGTTGGCAGCGCTCGATGTTGGCAGCGCTCGATGTTGGCAGCGCTCGATGTTGGTAGCGCTCGATGTTGGCAGCGCTCGATGTTGGTAGCACTCGATGTTGGTAGCACTTGATATTGGCAGCACTCGATGATGGCAGCATTCGATGTTGGCAGAACTCGATGTTGGCAGCACTTGATGTTGGCAGCATTCGATGTTGGCAGCAATCTATGTTGACAGCACTCGATGTTGGTAGCGTTCGATGTTGGCAGCGTTCGATGTTGGCAGCGTTCGATGTTGGCAGCGTTCGATGTTGGCAGCATTAGATTTTAGCAGCATTCGATGTTGGCAGCACTTGATGTTGGCAGCATTCGATGTTGGCAGCACTCGATGTTGGCAGCATTCGATGTTGGGAGCACTTGATGTTGGCAGCACTCGATGCAGTCGATGCAGTACAGCCTACCATTAACTTACCAGGCTCGACTAGCATGTGCATCCAATTTAATGTTTGTTCATCAATAGAAATACTCAAGACTTGATAACTTTTGCTACATCAATAGAAATAGTCAAGATTTGATAACTTCTGCTACATCAATAGAAATAGTCAAGATTTGATAACTTCTGCTACATCAATAGAAATAGTCAAGATTTGATAACTTCTGCTACATCAATAGAAATAGTCAAGATTTGATAACTTCTGCTACATCAATAGAAATAGTCAAGATTTGATAACTTCTGCTACATCAATAGAAATACTCAGGAATTATTAACCATCATTGAACAAGTGTTAAGCAATTATCAGAATGTTGGCTAAGACCTCCACTCATTTATTTTTGTGGATCAACAATAAAACTTGACTCTATTAGACTAAGAGGTGTCTGCTTTTCTCCTTGGACTATTTTTAAATGAATGAAAATGAAATTATTTGTTTCATATCTACGGGTAGTAATAAACAATGGTTTTCTTATTCGCTGAACACCTGCATAAAATTGATAAAAAAAGCTTTTAATGGACAAGTTAAATTCTCCTTCCTCTTGGTCAGTGCTAAACAAGAGTTTTTTTCTCATTTTACTAGCTGTGCGACCCGACGTTGCCCGAGTAATAAAAGTCTTTATACAGAAAATTTATTTTCATTTAACATATACCAACAGTTACCATTCTAACTTTCAAACTTCATATCATGAGAAAAGTGTTTTGTGTAGTTGAAATAAATTAAGAGAGAAAATAAAAACAATTGCAAAAGTTGTCAAACTTAGTCAAACAACTGAAACTTTCAAACTTTGTATCATGAAAAAATGGTTTTGTGCAGGACAACTGAATGAAAAATAAATAAAACAACTGTAAAAGTTTTCAAACAATTGTAAGTTTAGAATTTCATAACCTGAAAGAAGTATTTCATTGAAATAAATTAGAAAGAAAAATATAAATTTCGCGGTGTTTAAATGTAAATATGAAATCATTAGACAGTAATGGCTAACTATAGTCTATTTCGTTACGATGACAATCAAAATTTATTTGGTTGACAATTATATGATTTCAGTTTGTTTCAGTGTTGGCATGTGAAAATATCGTAGGCTATAGACGTACATAGAGTGGTATAGAAACCCATAGTCATCTAATGCAATTACCTCCTGGTAAAAATCATCATCGTTGAAAATAGTACCAAAATACTATGTTAACCTTAGTAACTATAGGTACCTACAATGACTTTAGTATTAGCTGTACTACCCGGCGTTGCCCGGGTATTAAAAAAGTCTTGGCACAGAAAGTTGATTTGTATTTAACATATAACAACATTTGCCATTCTAACTTTCAAACTACATATCTTGAAAAAAGATTTGTGCAATTGAAATGAATTAAGAGAGAAAATAAAAACAGCTGTAAAGGTTTTCAAACTTTGTCAAAGAACTTTTAAACCCATATTTCCTCTTATCACGAGGAAAATGTTTCAAATAAAATTTAAAAAATTAAACGAGTATAAAAATGTTTAGATGTGAATGTGAAATAATTAGCAAGTAATAGCTAAATTAAGCCGGTTTTGCTATGACTGCGATGAAAGATTATTCGGTAATGATAAAATTAATACGAACTGGGAAAACAAAATAAATGTCCTGAATATGTAGAATTAATAATAACAATTCTTGCATAGAAGTGTGTGTATAAAAAGATTACTGTTCCACTAAAAGCTATGCATCATAAGTTTCAATACGACGATACTGGAATTGGCCTTGAGCCCAGATATAGTAATTGAACCTTAGGAAAAATATTTCTTAACGGCGTCATAATGCATGGGCGCATTGCTAAAATAATTAGCACGCGCATGGTGTATGCGGTATATGAAAATGTCTTTGGCCACTATGCCGTTCTAGCTCAGTGGTAGAGCGTCCGGATAAGAAACTTATCGATGCAACCATCGTGAGTCCATCAGATTGGGGAATTTTATTGTTAGATTTTAATAGCTATAGCTGAAGAGACACACATACACATATACATACACATACTTTGAGAAATATATACGTATATTATATATATATATTATATAACAACACTGATACAACAACTAGTAGGAAAGCAACAGCACTGATACAATAACTAGTAGGACATATATATATATATATATATATATATATATATATATATATATATATATATATATATATATATATATAGATAGATGTCCTACTAGTTATTGTATCAGTGTTGTTGCTGTCCTACTAGTTGTTGTATCAGTATTGTTGCTGTCCTACTAGTTATTGTGGCAGTGTTGCTGCTGTCATACGAGTTATTGTAACACTTGTTGTTGCTGTCTTAGTCGTTTCATCTAAACATTCTTTTAGACTCGTAGAGGCATATTGGTTTGTGACTATGGCTTGTTGATCCATAGGAGTCATGGGACGATTGGAAGGATGATGTGTTCAACTGCTTGTCTTCATCTCAGGCTACAAAGGTGCTACACGTGTCATCCTCAAAATGACACACTACTCCATATAAAGTATTCTTTTTGCGTTTCTCAAGGCCCATCTCTATTTTGCTATGACTGTTTTACTACAGTCACTTGTTAGCATCCTTCGTTTGTCAGCAATTGATCTATTTTTATGGGTAGCTATTATTTTAAGATGAAACTTATTATTTCATGTTTTATGTAGGTTATGAATCAATGAGTAATATATTATAGAATATATTTATTTGCTGTAGCTCTGCGGATGATGTTTTTTAACCTATGATCAAAATGATGTGAATTTAATCATGGATAGATAGATGGCTGTTCATGACATAGATGAATTTTTAATAAGTAAAGATACTAGATATACAGTGTGTCTCATAAGCATTGTTTGATAAATAAAGATACTACATATACAGTGTGTGTCACAAGCATTGTTTGATAAATAAAGATACTACATATACAGTGCGTGTCACAAGCATTGTTTGATAAATAAAGATACTACATATACAGTGGGTGTCACAAGCATTGTTTGATAAATAAAGATGCTACATATACAGTGTGTGTCATAAGCATTGTTTGATAAATAAAGATACTACATATACAGTGTGTCTCACAAGCATTGTTTGATAAATAAAGATACTACATATAGAGTGTGTCTCACAAGCATTGTTTGATAAATAAAGATACTACATATACAGTGGGTGTCACAAGCATTGTTTGATAAATAAAGATACTACATATACGGTGCGTGTCATAAGCATTGTTTAATAAATAAAGATACTACATATACAGTGTGTCATAAGCATTGTTTGATAAATAAAGATATATGTACATATACACGTACGTGAAAATACTTCGACGAATGAGCTTGCATGAAAGTATAAACAGAAGCAAATCGTTTTCAACTACGTCCGATTTGAGCCGTTCTGAATGACTTGGATTAACTGTTCGTTTTTGAGCTTTTAGGAGCTTGTACTCATATTTCCACATATTTTGCACCTATAACACAGCAGAGTTATTATTATTAGTTATTATTATTATATATGTTAGTGTTATCATTTCAATCCTCACCTACAAGTTGAATGTGAATATGTTAGTGTTATCATTTCAATCCTCAACTACAAGTTGAATGTGAATATGTTAGTGTTATCATTTCAATCCTCACCTACAAGTTGGATGTGAATATGTTAGTGTTATCATTTCAATCCTCACCTACAAGTTGGATGTGAATATGTTAGTGTTATCATTTTAATCCTCACCTACAAGTTGAATGTGAATATGTTAGTGTTATCATTTTAATCCTCACCTACAAGTTGAATGTGAATATGTTAGTGTTATCATTTCAATCCTCACCTACAAGTTGAATGTGAATATGTTAGTGTTATCATTTCAATCCTCACCTACAAGTTGGATGTGAATATGTTAGTGTTATCATTTCAATCCTCAACTACAAGTTGAATGTGAATATGTTAGTGTTATCATTTCAATCCTCAACTACAAGTTGAATGTGAATATGTTAGTGTTATCATTTCAATCCTCACCTACAAGTTGGATGTGAATATGTTAGTGTTATCATTTCAATCCTCAACTACAAGTTGGATGTGAATATGTTAGTGTTATCATTTCAATCCTCAACTACAAGTTGAATGTGAATATGTTAGTGTTATCATTTCAATCCTCAACTACAAGTTGAATGTGAATATGTTAGTGTTATCATTTCAATCCTCACCTACAAGTTGAATGTGAATATGTTAGTGTTATCATTTCAATCCTCACCTACAAGTTGAATGTGAATATGTTAGTGTTATCATTTCAATCCTCACCTACAAGTTGAATGTGAATATGTTAGTGTTATCATTTCAATCCTCACCTACAAGTTGAATGTGAATATGTTAGTGTTATCATTTCAATCCTCAACTACAAGTTGGATGTGAATATGTTAGTGTTATCATTTCAATCCTCACCTACAAGTTGAATGTGAATATGTTAGTGTTATCATTTCAATCCTCAACTACAAGTTGGATGTGAATATGTTAGTGTTATCATTTTAATCCTCACCTACAAGTTGGATGTGAATATGTTAGTGTTATCATTTCAATCCTCAACTACAAGTTGAATGTGAATATGTTAGTGTTATCATTTCAATCCTCACCTACAAGTTGGATGTGAATATGTTAGTGTTATCATTTCAATCCTCACCTACAAGTTGAATGTGAATATGCTAGTGTTATCATTTCAATCCTCAACTACAAGTTGAATGTGAATATGTTAGTGTTATCATTTCAATCCTCACCTACAAGTTGAATGTGAATATGTTAGTGTTATCATTTCAATCCTCACCTACAAGTTGAATGTGAATATGTTAGTGTTATCATTTCAATCCTCACCTACAAGTTGAATGTGAATATGTTAGTGTTATCATTTCAATCCTCACCTACAAGTTGGATGTGAATATGTTAGTGTTATCATTTCAATCCTCAACTACAAGTTGAATGTGAATATGTTAGTGTTATCATTTCAATCCTCAACTACAAGTTGAATGTGAATATGTTAGTGTTATCATTTCAATCCTCACCTACAAGTTGGATGTGAATATGTTAGTGTTATCATTTCAATCCTCAACTACAAGTTGAATGTGAATATGTTAGTGTTATCATTTCAATCCTCACCTACAAGTTGAATGTGAATATGTTAGTGTTATCATTTCAATCCTCACCTACAAGTTGGATGTGAATATGTTAGTGTTATCATTTCAATCCTCACCTACAAGTTGGATGTGAATATGTTAGTGCTATCATTTCAATCCTCACCTACAAGTTGAATGTGAATATGTTAGTGTTATCATTTCAATCCTCACCTACAAGTTGAATGTGAATATGTTAGTGTTATCATTTCAATCCTCACCTACAAGTTGAATGTGAATATGTTAGTGTTATCATTTCAATCCTCACCTACAAGTTGAATGTGAATATGTTAGTGTTATCATTTCAATCCTCACCTACAAGTTGAATGTGAATATGTTAGTGTTATCATTTCAATCCTCACCTACAAGTTGGATGTGAATATGTTAGTGTTATCATTTCAATCCTCAACTACAAGTTGAATGTGAATATGTTAGTGTTATCATTTCAATCCTCAACTACAAGTTGAATGTGAATATGTTAGTGTTATCATTTCAATCCTCAACTACAAGTTGGATGTGAATATGTTAGTGTTATCATTTCAATCCTCAACTACAAGTTGGATGTGAATATGTTAGTGTTATCATTTCAATCCTCACCTACAAGTTGAATGTGAATATGTTAGTGTTATCATTTCAATCCTCAACTACAAGTTGGATGTGAATATGTTAGTGTTATCATTTTAATCCTCACCTACAAGTTGGATGTGAATATGTTAGTGTTATCATTTTAATCCTCACCTACAAGTTGGATGTGAATATGTTAGTGTTATCATTTCAATCCTCACCTACAAGTTGAATGTGAATATGTTAGTGTTATCATTTCAATCCTCACCTACAAGTTGGATGTGAATATGTTAGTGTTATCATTTCAATCCTCACCTACAAGTTGAATGTGAATATGTTAGTGTTATCATTTCAATCCTCACCTACAAGTTGAATGTGAATATGTTAGTGTTATCATTTCAATCCTCACCTACAAGTTGGATGTGAATATGTTAGTGTTATCATTTCAATCCTCAACTACAAGTTGAATGTGAATATGTTAGTGTTATCATTTCAATCCTCACCTACAAGTTGAATGTGAATATGTTAGTGTTATCATTTCAATCCTCACCTACAAGTTGAATGTGAATATGTTAGTGTTATCATTTCAATCCTCACCTACAAGTTGAATGTGAATATGTTAGTGTTATCATTTCAATCCTCACCTACAAGTTGAATGTGAATATGTTAGTGTTATCATTTCAATCCTCACCTACAAGTTGGATGTGAATATGTTAGTGTTATCATTTCAATCCTCACCTACAAGTTGGATGTGAATATGTTAGTGCTATCATTTCAATCCTCACCTACAAGTTGAATGTGAATATGTTAGTGTTATCATTTCAATCCTCACCTACAAGTTGAATGTGAATATGTTAGTGTTATCATTTCAATCCTCACCTACAAGTTGGATGTGAATATGTTAGTGCTATCATTTCAATCCTCACCTACAAGTTGAATGTGAATATGTTAGTGTTATCATTTCAATCCTCAACTACAAGTTGAATGTGAATATGTTAGTGTTATCATTTCAATCCTCAACTACAAGTTGAATGTGAATATGTTAGTGTTATCATTTCAATCCTCACCTACAAGTTGAATGTGAATATGTTAGTGTTATCATTTCAATCCTCACCTACAAGTTGAATGTGAATATGTTAGTGTTATCATTTCAATCCTCAACTACAAGTTGAATGTGAATATGTTAGTGTTATCATTTCAATCCTCAACTACAAGTTGAATGTGAATATGTTAGTGTTATCATTTCAATCCTCAACTACAAGTTGAATGTGAATATGTTAGTGTTATCATTTCAATCCTCACCTACAAGTTGGATGTGAATATGTTAGTGTTATCATTTCAATCCTCACCTACAAGTTGAATGTGAATATGTTAGTGTTATCATTTCAATCCTCACCTACAAGTTGGATGTGAATATGTTAGTGTTATCATTTCAATCCTCACCTACAAGTTGAATGTGAATATGTTAGTGTTATCATTTCAATCCTCACCTACAAGTTGAATGTGAATATGTTAGTGTTATCATTTCAATCCTCACCTACAAGTTGAATGTGAATATGTTAGTGTTATCATTTCAATCCTCACCTACAAGTTGGATGTGAATATGTTAGTGTTATCATTTCAATCCTCAACTACAAGTTGAATGTGAATATGTTAGTGTTATCATTTCAATCCTCAACTACAAGTTGAATGTGAATATGTTAGTGCTATCATTTCAATCCTCACCTACAAGTTGAATGTGAATATGTTAGTGTTATCATTTCAATCCTCAACTACAAGTTGAATGTGAATATGTTAGTGTTATCATTTCAATCCTCAACTACAAGTTGAATGTGAATATGTTAGTGTTATCATTTCAATCCTCACCTACAAGTTGGATGTGAATATGTTAGTGTTATCATTTCAATCCTCACCTACAAGTTGAATGTGAATATGTTAGTGTTATCATTTCAATCCTCACCTACAAGTTGGATGTGAATATGTTAGTGTTATCATTTCAATCCTCACCTACAAGTTGAATGTGAATATGTTAGTGTTATCATTTCAATCCTCACCTACAAGTTGGATGTGAATATGTTAGTGTTATCATTTCAATCCTCACCTACAAGTTGAATGTGAATATGTTAGTGTTATCATTTCAATCCTCACCTACAAGTTGAATGTGAATATGTTAGTGTTATCATTTCAATCCTCACCTACAAGTTGAATGTGAATATGTTAGTGTTATCATTTCAATCCTCAACTACAAGTTGAATGTGAATATGTTAGTGTTATCATTTCAATCCTCACCTACAAGTTGGATGTGAATATGTTAGTGTTATCATTTCAATCCTCACCTACAAGTTGAATGTGAATATGTTAGTGTTATCATTTCAATCCTCACCTACAAGTTGGATGTGAATATGTTAGTGTTATCATTTCAATCCTCACCTACAAGTTGAATGTGAATATGTTAGTGTTATCATTTCAATCCTCACCTACAAGTTGGATGTGAATATGTTAGTGTTATCATTTCAATCCTCACCTACAAGTTGAATGTGAATATGTTAGTGTTATCATTTCAATCCTCACCTACAAGTTGAATGTGAATATGTTAGTGTTATCATTTCAATCCTCACCTACAAGTTGAATGTGAATATGTTAGTGTTATCATTTCAATCCTCACCTACAAGTTGAATGTGAATATGTTAGTGTTATCATTTCAATCCTCACCTACAAGTTGAATGTGAATATGTTAGTGTTATCATTTCAATCCTCAACTACAAGTTGGATGTGAATATGTTAGTGTTATCATTTCAATCCTCAACTACAAGTTGAATGTGAATATGTTAGTGTTATCATTTCAATCCTCACCTACAAGTTGAATGTGAATATGTTAGTGTTATCATTTCAATCCTCAACTACAAGTTGGATGTGAATATGTTAGTGTTATCATTTCAATCCTCAACTACAAGTTGAATGTGAATATGTTAGTGTTATCATTTCAATCCTCAACTACAAGTTGAATGTGAATATGTTAGTGTTATCATTTCAATCCTCAACTACAAGTTGAATGTGAATATGTTAGTGTTATCATTTCAATCCTCACCTACAAGTTGGATGTGAATATGTTAGTGTTATCATTTCAATCCTCACCTACAAGTTGAATGTGAATATGTTAGTGTTATCATTTCAATCCTCAACTACAAGTTGAATGTGAATATGTTAGTGTTATCATTTCAATCCTCACCTACAAGTTGAATGTGAATATGTTAGTGTTATCATTTCAATCCTCACCTACAAGTTGAATGTGAATATGTTAGTGTTATCATTTCAATCCTCACCTACAAGTTGAATGTGAATATGTTAGTGTTATCATTTCAATCCTCAACTACAAATTGGATGTGAATATGTTAGTGTTATCATTTCAATCCTCACCTACAAGTTGAATGTGAATATGTTAGTGTTATCATTTCAATCCTCACCTACAAGTTGAATGTGAATATGTTAGTGTTATCATTTCAATCCTCACCTACAAGTTGAATGTGAATATGTTAGTGTTATCATTTCAATCCTCACCTACAAGTTGGATGTGAATATGTTAGTGTTATCATTTCAATCCTCACCTACAAGTTGAATGTGAATATGTTAGTGTTATCATTTCAATCCTCAACTACAAGTTGGATGTGAATATGTTAGTGTTATCATTTCAATCCTCACCTACAAGTTGAATGTGAATATGTTAGTGTTATCATTTCAATCCTCAACTACAAGTTGAATGTGAATATGTTAGTGTTATCATTTCAATCCTCACCTACAAGTTGAATGTGAATATGTTAGTGTTATCATTTCAATCCTCAACTACAAGTTGAATGTGAATATGTTAGTGTTATCATTTCAATCCTCAACTACAAGTTGGATGTGAATATGTTAGTGTTATCATTTCAATCCTCACCTACAAGTTGAATGTGAATATGTTAGTGTTATCATTTCAATCCTCAACTACAAGTTGAATGTGAATATGTTAGTGTTATCATTTCAATCCTCACCTACAAGTTGAATGTGAATATGTTAGTGTTATCATTTCAATCCTCAACTACAAGTTGAATGTGAATATGTTAGTGTTATCATTTCAATCCTCACCTACAAGTTGGATGTGAATATGTTAGTGTTATCATTTCAATCCTCAACTACAAGTTGAATGTGAATATGTTAGTGTTATCATTTCAATCCTCAACTACAAGTTGAATGTGAATATGTTAGTGTTATCATTTCAATCCTCAACTACAAGTTGAATGTGAATATGTTAGTGTTATCATTTCAATCCTCACCTACAAGTTGAATGTGAATATGTTAGTGTTATCATTTCAATCCTCAACTACAAGTTGAATGTGAATATGTTAGTGTTATCATTTCAATCCTCAACTACAAGTTGAATGTGAATATGTTAGTGTTATCATTTCAATCCTCACCTACAAGTTGGATGTGAATATGTTAGTGTTATCATTTCAATCCTCACCTACAAGTTGGATGTGAATATGTTAGTGTTATCATTTCAATCCTCACCTACAAGTTGAATGTGAATATGCTAGTGTTATCATTTCAATCCTCACCTACAAGTTGGATGTGAATATGTTAGTGTTATCATTTTAATCCTCACCTACAAGTTGGATGTGAATATGTTAGTGTTATCATTTCAATCCTCACCTACAAGTTGGATGTGAATATGTTAGTGTTATCATTTCAATCCTCAACTACAAATTGAATGTGAATATGTTAGTGTTATCATTTCAATCCTCACCTACAAGTTGAATGTGAATATGTTAGTGTTATCATTTTAATCCTCAACTACAAGTTGAATGTGAATATGTTAGTGTTATCATTTCAATCCTCACCTACAAGTTGAATGTGAATATGCTAGTGTTATCATTTCAATCCTCACCTACAAGTTGGATGTGAATATGTTAGTGTTATCATTTCAATCCTCACCTACAAGTTGAATGTGAATATGTTAGTGTTATCATTTCAATCCTCACCTACAAGTTGGATGTGAATATGTTAGTGTTATCATTTCAATCCTCAACTACAAGTTGAATGTGAATATGTTAGTGTTATCATTTCAATCCTCACCTACAAGTTGGATGTGAATATGTTAGTGTTATCATTTCAATCCTCAACTACAAGTTGAATGTGGATATGCTAGTGTTATCATTTCAATCCTCGCCTACAAGTTGGATGTGAATATGTTAGTGTTATCATTTTAATCCTCACCTACAAGTTGAATGTGAATATGCTAGTGTTATCATTTCAATCCTCACCTACAAGTTGGATGTGAATATGTTAGTGTTATCATTTTAATCCTCACCTACAAGTTGAATGTGAATATGTTAGTGTTATCATTTCAATCCTCACCTACAAGTTGAATGTGAATATGTTAGTGTTATCATTTCAATCCTCACCTACAAGTTGAATGTGAATATGTTAGTGTTATCATTTCAATCCTCAACTACAAGTTGAATGTGAATATGTTAGTGTTATCATTTCAATCCTCACCTACAAGTTGAATGTGAATATGTTAGTGTTATCATTTCAATCCTCACCTACAAGTTGAATGTGAATATGTTAGTGTTATCATTTCAATCCTCACCTACAAGTTGAATGTGAATATGTTAGTGTTATCATTTCAATCCTCACCTACAAGTTGAATGTGAATATGTTAGTGTTATCATTTCAATCCTCACCTACAAGTTGAATGTGAATATGTTAGTGTTATCATTTCAATCCTCACCTACAAATTGGATGTGAATATGTTAGTGTTATCATTTTAATCCTCACCTACTAATTGGATGTGAATATGTTAGTGTTATCATTTTAATCCTCACTTACAAGTTGAATGTGAATATGTTAGTGTTATCATTTCAATCCTCACCTACAAGTTGGATGTGAATATGTTAGTGTTATCATTTTAATCCTCACCTACAAGTTGAATGTGAATATGTTAGTGTTATCATTTCAATCCTCACCTACAAGTTGAATGTGAATATGTTAGTGTTATCATTTCAATCCTCACCTACAAGTTGAATGTGAATATGTTAGTGTTATCATTTCAATCCTCAACTACAAGTTGAATGTGAATATGTTAGTGTTATCATTTCAATCCTCACCTACAAGTTGAATGTGAATATGTTAGTGTTATCATTTCAATCCTCACCTACAAGTTGAATGTGAATATGTTAGTGTTATCATTTCAATCCTCACCTACAAGTTGGATGTGAATATGTTAGTGTTATCATTTTAATCCTCACCTACAAGTTGAATGTGAATATGTTAGTGTTATCATTTCAATCCTCACCTACAAGTTGAATGTGAATATGTTAGTGTTATCATTTCAATCCTCACCTACAAGTTGAATGTGAATATGTTAGTGTTATCATTTCAATCCTCAACTACAAGTTGAATGTGAATATGTTAGTGTTATCATTTCAATCCTCACCTACAAGTTGAATGTGAATATGTTAGTGTTATCATTTCAATCCTCACCTACAAGTTGAATGTGAATATGTTAGTGTTATCATTTCAATCCTCACCTACAAGTTGAATGTGAATATGTTAGTGTTATCATTTCAATCCTCACCTACAAGTTGAATGTGAATATGTTAGTGTTATCATTTCAATCCTCACCTACAAGTTGAATGTGAATATGTTAGTGTTATCATTTCAATCCTCACCTACAAGTTGAATGTGAATATGTTAGTGTTATCATTTCAATCCTCAACTACAAGTTGAATGTGAATATGTTAGTGTTATCATTTCAATCCTCACCTACAAGTTGAATGTGAATATGTTAGTGTTATCATTTCAATCCTCAACTACAAGTTGGATGTGAATATGTTAGTGTTATCATTTCAATCCTCACCTACAAGTTGAATGTGAATATGTTAGTGTTATCATTTTAATCCTCACTTACAAGTTGAATGTGAATATGTTAGTGTTATCATTTCAATCCTCACCTACAAGTTGGATGTGAATATGTTAGTGTTATCATTTTAATCCTCACCTACAAGTTGAATGTGAATATGTTAGTGTTATCATTTCAATCCTCAACTACAAGTTGAATGTGAATACGCTAGTGTTATCATTTTAATCCTCACCTACAAATTGGATGTGAATATGTTAGTGTTATCATTTTAATCCTCACCTACAAGTTGAATGTGAATATGTTAGTGTTATCATTTCAATCCTCACCTACAAGTTGAATGTGAATATGTTAGTGTTATCATTTCAATCCTCAACTACAAGTTGAATGTGAATATGTTAGTGTTATCATTTCAATCCTCACCTACAAGTTGAATGTGAATATGTTAGTGTTATCATTTCAATCCTCACCTACAAGTTGAATGTGAATATGTTAGTGTTATCATTTCAATCCTCACCTACAAGTTGAATGTGAATATGTTAGTGTTATCATTTCAATCCTCACCTACAAGTTGGATGTGAATATGTTAGTGTTATCATTTCAATCCTCACCTACAAGTTGAATGTGAATATGTTAGTGTTATCATTTCAATCCTCACCTACAAGTTGAATGTGAATATGTTAGTGTTATCATTTCAATCCTCAACTACAAGTTGGATGTGAATATGTTAGTGTTATCATTTCAATCCTCACCTACAAGTTGAATGTGAATATGTTAGTGTTATCATTTCAATCCTCACCTACAAGTTGAATGTGAATATGTTAGTGTTATCATTTCAATCCTCACCTAAAAATTGGATGTGAATATGTTAGTGTTATCATTTCAATCCTCACCTACAAGTTGAATGTGAATATGCTAGTGTTATCATTTCAATCCTCACCTACAAGTTGAATGTGAATATGTTAGTGTTATCATTTCAATCCTCACCTACAAATTGGATGTGAATATGTTAGTGTTATCATTTCAATCCTCACCTACAAGTTGAATGTGAATATGTTAGTGTTATCATTTCAATCCTCACCTACAAGTTGGATGTGAATATGTTAGTGTTATCATTTCAATCCTCACCTACAAGTTGAATGTGAATATGTTAGTGTTATCATTTCAATCCTCAACTACAAGTTGAATGTGAATATGCTAGTGTTATCATTTCAATCCTCACCTACAAGTTGAATGTGAATATGTTAGTGTTATCATTTCAATCCTCAACTACAAGTTGAATGTGAATATGCTAGTGTTATCATTTTAATCCTCACCTACAAGTTGAATGTGAATATGTTAGTGTTATCATTTCAATCCTCACCTACAAGTTGAATGTGAATATGTTAGTGTTATCATTTCAATCCTCAACTACAAGTTGAATGTGAATATGTTAGTGTTATGATTTCAATCCTCAACTACAAGTTGAATGTGAATATGTTAGTGTTATCATTTCAATCCTCACCTACAAGTTGGATGTGAATATGTTAGTGTTATCATTTCAATCCTCACCTACAAGTTGGATGTGAATATGTTAGTGTTACCATTTCAATCCTCACCTACAAGTTGAATGTGAATATGCTAGTGTTATCATTTCAATCCTCACCTACAAGTTGGATGTGAATATGTTAGTGTTATCATTTTAATCCTCACCTACAAGTTGGATGTGAATATGTTAGTGTTATGATTTCAATCCTCACCTACAAGTTGGATGTGAATATGTTAGTGTTATCATTTCAATCCTCAACTACAAGTTGAATGTGAATATGTTAGTGTTATCATTTCAATCCTCAACTACAAGTTGAATGTGAATATGTTAGTGTTATCATTTCAATCCTCACCTACAAGTTGAATGTGAATATGTTAGTGTTATCATTTCAATCCTCAACTACAAGTTGGATGTGAATATGTTAGTGTTATCATTTCAATCATCAACTACAAGTTGGATGTGAATATGTTAGTGTTATCATTTCAATCCTCACCTACAAGTTGAATGTGAATATGTTAGTGTTATCATTTCAATCCTCAACTACAAGTTGAATGTGAATATGTTAGTGTTATCATTTCAATCCTCAACTACAAGTTGAATGTGAATATGTTAGTGTTATCATTTCAATCCTCAACTACAAGTTGAATGTGAATATGTTAGTGTTATCATTTCAATCCTCAACTACAAGTTGAATGTGAATATGTTAGTGTTATCATTTCAATCCTCAACTACAAGTTGAATGTGAATATGTTAGTGTTATCATTTCAATCCTCACCTACAAGTTGAATGTGAATATGTTAGTGTTATCATTTCAATCCTCAACTACAAGTTGGATGTGAATATGTTAGTGTTATCATTTCAATCCTCACCTACAAGTTGGATGTGTATATGTTAGTGTTATCATTTCAATCCTCAACTACAAGTTGAATGTGAATATGTTAGTGTTATCATTTCAATCCTCACCTACAAGTTGAATGTGAATATGTTAGTGTTATCATTTCAATCCTCACCTACAAGTTGAATGTGAATATGTTAGTGTTACCATTTCAATCCTCACCTACAAGTTGAATGTGAATATGCTAGTGTTATCATTTCAATCCTCACCTACAAGTTGGATGTGAATATGTTAGTGTTATCATTTCAATCCTCACCTACAAGTTGAATGTGAATATGTTAGTGTTATCATTTCAATCCTCACCTACAAGTTGGATGTGAATATGTTAGTGTTATCATTTCAATCCTCAACTACAAGTTGAATGTGAATATGTTAGTGTTATCATTTCAATCCTCACCTACAAGTTGGATGTGAATATGTTAGTGTTATCATTTCAATCCTCAACTACAAGTTGAATGTGGATATGCTAGTGTTATCATTTCAATCCTCACCTACAAGTTGGATGTGAATATGTTAGTGTTATCATTTTAATCCTCACCTACAAGTTGAATGTGAATATGCTAGTGTTATCATTTCAATCCTCACCTACAAGTTGGATGTGAATATGTTAGTGTTATCATTTTAATCCTCACCTACAAGTTGAATGTGAATATGTTAGTGTTATCATTTCAATCCTCACCTACAAGTTGAATGTGAATATGTTAGTGTTATCATTTCAATCCTCACCTACAAGTTGAATGTGAATATGTTAGTGTTATCATTTCAATCCTCAACTACAAGTTGAATGTGAATATGTTAGTGTTATCATTTCAATCCTCACCTACAAGTTGAATGTGAATATGTTAGTGTTATCATTTCAATCCTCACCTACAAGTTGAATGTGAATATGTTAGTGTTATCATTTCAATCCTCACCTACAAGTTGAATGTGAATATGTTAGTGTTATCATTTTAATCCTCAACTACAAGTTGAATGTGAATATGTTAGTGTTATCATTTCAATCCTCACCTACAAGTTGGATGTGAATATGTTAGTGTTATCATTTTAATCCTCACCTACAAGTTGAATGTGAATATGTTAGTGTTATCATTTCAATCCTCACCTACAAGTTGAATGTGAATATGTTAGTGTTATCATTTTAATCCTCACTTACAAGTTGAATGTGAATATGTTAGTGTTATCATTTCAATCCTCACCTACAAGTTGAATGTGAATATGTTAGTGTTATCATTTTAATCCTCAACTACAAGTTGAATGTGAATATGTTAGTGTTATCATTTCAATCCTCACCTACAAGTTGGATGTGAATATGTTAGTGTTATCATTTTAATCCTCACCTACAAGTTGAATGTGAATATGTTAGTGTTATCATTTTAATCCTCACTTACAAGTTGAATGTGAATATGTTAGTGTTATCATTTCAATCCTCACCTACAAGTTGAATGTGAATATGTTAGTGTTATCATTTCAATCCTCACCTACAAGTTGAATGTGAATATGTTAGTGTTATCATTTCAATCCTCAACTACAAGTTGGATGTGAATATGTTAGTGTTATCATTTCAATCCTCACCTACAAGTTGAATGTGAATATGTTAGTGTTATCATTTCAATCCTCACCTACAAGTTGAATGTGAATATGTTAGTGTTATCATTTCAATCCTCACCTACAAATTGGATGTGAATATGTTAGTGTTATCATTTCAATCTTCACCTACAAGTTGAATGTGAATATGTTAGTGTTATCATTTCAATCCTCACCTACAAGTTGAATGTGAATATGTTAGTGTTATCATTTCAATCCTCACCTACAAATTGGATGTGAATATGTTAGTGTTATCATTTCAATCCTCACCTACAAGTTGAATGTGAATATGTTAGTGTTATCATTTCAATCCTCACCTACAAGTTGGATGTGAATATGTTAGTGTTATCATTTCAATCCTCACCTACAAGTTGAATGTGAATATGTTAGTGTTATCATTTCAATCCTCAACTACAAGTTGAATGTGAATATGCTAGTGTTATCATTTCAATCCTCACCTACAAGTTGAATGTGAATATGTTAGTGTTATCATTTCAATCCTCAACTACAAGTTGAATGTGAATATGCTAGTGTTATCATTTTAATCCTCACCTACAAGTTGAATGTGAATATGTTAGTGTTATCATTTCAATCCTCACCTACAAGTTGAATGTGAATATGTTAGTGTTATCATTTCAATCCTCAACTACAAGTTGAATGTGAATATGTTAGTGTTATCATTTCAATCCTCAACTACAAGTTGAATGTGAATATGTTAGTGTTATCATTTCAATCCTCACCTACAAGTTGGATGTGAATATGTTAGTGTTATCATTTCAATCCTCACCTACAAGTTGGATGTGAATATGTTAGTGTTATCATTTCAATCCTCACCTACAAGTTGAATGTGAATATGCTAGTGTTATCATTTCAATCCTCACCTACAAGTTGGATGTGAATATGTTAGTGTTATCATTTTAATCCTCACCTACAAGTTGGATGTGAATATGTTAGTGTTATCATTTCAATCCTCACCTACAAGTTGGATGTGAATATGTTAGTGTTATCATTTCAATCCTCAACTACAAGTTGAATGTGAATATGTTAGTGTTATCATTTCAATCCTCAACTACAAGTTGAATGTGAATATGTTAGTGTTATCATTTCAATCCTCACCTACAAGTTGAATGTGAATATGTTAGTGTTATCATTTCAATCCTCAACTACAAGTTGGATGTGAATATGTTAGTGTTATCATTTCAATCCTCAACTACAAGTTGGATGTGAATATGTTAGTGTTATCATTTCAATCCTCACCTACAAGTTGAATGTGAATATGTTAGTGTTATCATTTCAATCCTCAACTACAAGTTGAATGTGAATATGTTAGTGTTATCATTTCAATCCTCACCTACAAGTTGAATGTGAATATGTTAGTGTTATCATTTCAATCCTCAACTACAAGTTGAATGTGAATATGTTAGTGTTATCATTTCAATCCTCAACTACAAGTTGAATGTGAATATGTTAGTGTTATCATTTCAATCCTCAACTACAAGTTGAATGTGAATATGTTAGTGTTATCATTTCAATCCTCACCTACAAGTTGAATGTGAATATGTTAGTGTTATCATTTCAATCCTCAACTACAAGTTGGATGTGAATATGTTAGTGTTATCATTTCAATCCTCACCTACAAATTGGATGTGAATATGTTAGTGTTATCATTTCAATCCTCAACTACAAGTTGAATGTGAATATGTTAGTGTTATCATTTCAATCCTCACCTACAAGTTGAATGTGAATATGTTAGTGTTATCATTTCAATCCTCACCTACAAGTTGAATGTGAATATGTTAGTGTTACCATTTCAATCCTCACCTACAAGTTGAATGTGAATATGCTAGTGTTATCATTTCAATCCTCACCTACAAGTTGGATGTGAATATGTTAGTGTTATCATTTCAATCCTCACCTACAAGTTGAATGTGAATATGTTAGTGTTATCATTTCAATCCTCACCTACAAGTTGGATGTGAATATGTTAGTGTTATCATTTCAATCCTCAACTACAAGTTGAATGTGAGTATGTTAGTGTTATCATTTCAATCCTCACCTACAAGTTGGATGTGAATATGTTAGTGTTATCATTTCAATCCTCAACTACAAGTTGAATGTGGATATGCTAGTGTTATCATTTCAATCCTCACCTACAAGTTGGATGTGAATATGTTAGTGTTATCATTTTAATCCTCACCTACAAGTTGAATGTGAATATGCTAGTGTTATCATTTCAATACTCACCTACAAGTTGGATGTGAATATGTTAGTGTTATCATTTTAATCCTCACCTACAAGTTGAATGTGAATATGTTAGTGTTATCATTTCAATCCTCACCTACAAGTTGAATGTGAATATGTTAGTGTTATCATTTCAATCCTCACCTACAAGTTGAATGTGAATATGTTAGTGTTATCATTTCAATCCTCAACTACAAGTTGAATGTGAATATGTTAGTGTTATCATTTCAATCCTCAACTACAAGTTGAATGTGAATATGTTAGTGTTATCATTTCAATCCTCACCTACAAGTTGAATGTGAATATGTTAGTATTATCATTTCAATCCTCACCTACAAGTTGAATGTGAATATGTTAGTGTTATCATTTTAATCCTCAACTACAAGTTGAATGTGAATATGTTAGTGTTATCATTTCAATCCTCACCTACAAGTTGGATGTGAATATGTTAGTGTTATCATTTTAATCCTCACCTACAAGTTGAATGTGAATATGTTAGTGTTATCATTTCAATCCTCACCTACAAGTTGAATGTGAATATGTTAGTGTTATCATTTTAATCCTCACCTACAAGTTGAATGTGAATATGTTAGTGTTATCATTTCAATCCTCACCTACAAGTTGAATGTGAATATGCTAGTGTTATCATTTCAATCCTCACCTACAAGTTGGATGTGAATATGTTAGTGTTATCATTTTAATCCTCACCTACAAGTTGAATGTGAATATGTTAGTGTTATCATTTCAATCCTCACCTACAAGTTGAATGTGAATATGTTAGTGTTATCATTTCAATCCTCACCTACAAGTTGAATGTGAATATGTTAGTGTTATCATTTCAATCCTCAACTACAAGTTGAATGTGAATATGTTAGTGTTATCATTTCAATCCTCACCTACAAGTTGAATGTGAAAATATGTTAGTGTTATCATTTCAATCCTCACCTACAAATTGGATGTGAATATCTTAGTGTTATCATTTCAATCCTCACCTACAAGTTGAATGTGAATATGTTAGTGTTATCATTTCAATCCTCACCTACAAGTTGAATGTGAATATGTTAGTGTTATCATTTCAATCCTCACCTACAAGTTGAATGTGAATATGTTAGTGTTATCATTTCAATCCTCACCTACAAGTTGGATGTGAATATGTTAGTGTTATCATTTTAATCCTCACCTACAAGTTGAATGTGAATATGTTAGTGTTATCATTTCAATCCTCACCTACAAGTTGAATGTGAATATGTTAGTGTTATCATTTCAATCCTCACCTACAAGTTGAATGTGAATATGTTAGTGTTATCATTTCAATCCTCAACTACAAGTTGAATGTGAATATGTTAGTGTTATCATTTCAATCCTCACCTACAAGTTGAATGTGAATATGTTAGTGTTATCATTTCAATCCTCACCTACAAGTTGAATGTGAATATGTTAGTGTTATCATTTCAATCCTCACCTACAAGTTGGATGTGAATATGTTAGTGTTATCATTTTAATCCTCACCTACAAGTTAATGTGAATATGTTAGTGTTATCATTTCAATCCTCACCTACAAGTTGAATGTGAATATGTTAGTGTTATCATTTCAATCCTCAACTACAAGTTGAATGTGAATATGTTAGTGTTATCATTTCAATCCTCACCTGCAAGTTGAATGTGAATATGTTAGTGTTATCATTTCAATCCTCACCTACAAGTTGAATGTGAATATGTTAGTGTTATCATTTCAATCCTCACCTACAAGTTGAATGTGAATATGTTAGTGTTATCATTTCAATCCTCACCTACAAGTTGAATGTGAATATGTTAGTGTTATCATTTCAATCCTCACCTACAAGTTGAATGTGAATATGTTAGTGTTATCATTTCAATCCTCAACTACAAGTTGAATGTGAATATGTTAGTGTTATCATTTCAATCCTCACCTACAAGTTGAATGTGAATATGTTAGTGTTATCATTTCAATCCTCAACTACAAGTTGAATGTGAATATGTTAGTGTTATCATTTCAATCCTCACCTACAAGTTGAATGTGAATATGTTAGTGTTATCATTTCAATCCTCACCTACAAGTTGAATGTGAATATGTTAGTGTTATCATTTCAATCCTCACCTACAAGTTGGATGTGAATATGTTAGTGTTATCATTTTAATCCTCACCTACAAGTTGAATGTGAATATGTTAGTGTTATCATTTCAATCCTCACCTACAAGTTGAATGTGAATATGTTAGTGTTATCATTTCAATCCTCAACTACAAGTTGAATGTGAATATGTTAGTGTTATCATTTCAATCCTCAACTACAAGTTGAATGTGAATATGTTAGTGTTATCATTTCAATCCTCACCTACAAGTTGGATGTGAATATGTTAGTGTTATCATTTCAATCCTCACCTACAAGTTGAATGTGAATATGTTAGTGTTATCATTTCAATCCTCACCTACAAGTTGAATGTGAATATGTTAGTGTTATCATTTCAATCTTCACCTACAAGTTGAATGTGAATATGTTAGTGTTATCATTTCAATCCTCACCTACAAGTTGAATGTGAATATGTTAGTGTTATCATTTCAATCCTCAACTACAAGTTGAATGTGAATATGTTAGTGTTATCATTTCAATCCTCACCTACAAGTTGAATGTGAATATGTTAGTGTTATCATTTCAATCCTCAACTACAAGTTGAATGTGAATATGTTAGTGTTATCATTTCAATCCTCACCTACAAGTTGAATGTGAATATGTTAGTGTTATCATTTCAATCCTCACCTACAAGTTGAATGTGAATATGTTAGTGTTATCATTTCAATCCTCACCTACAAGTTGAATGTGAATATGTTAGTGTTATCATTTCAATCCTCACCTACAAGTTGAATGTGAATATGTTAGTGTTATCATTTCAATCCTCACCTACAAGTTGAATGTGAATATGTTAGTGTTATCATTTCAATCCTCAACTACAAGTTGAATGTGAATATGTTAGTGTTATCATTTCAATCCTCACCTACAAGTTGAATGTGAATATGCTAGTGTTATCATTTCAATCCTCACCTACAAGTTGGATGTGAATATGTTAGTGTTATCATTTCAATCCTCACCTACAAGTTGAATGTGAATATGTTAGTGTTATCATTTCAATCCTCACCTACAAGTTGGATGTGAATATGTTAGTGTTATCATTTCAATCCTCAACTACAAGTTGAATGTGAATATGTTAGTGTTATCATTTCAATCCTCACCTACAAGTTGAATGTGAATATGTTAGTGTTATCATTTCAATCCTCACCTACAAATTGGATGTGAATATGTTAGTGTTATCATTTTAATCCTCACCTACAAATTGGATGTGAATATGTTAGTGTTATCATTTTAATCCTCACTTACAAGTTGAATGTGAATATGTTAGTGCTATCATTTCAATCCTCACCTACAAGTTGGATGTGAATATGTTAGTGTTATCATTTTAATCCTCACCTACAAGTTGAATGTGAATATGTTAGTGTTATCATTTCCATCCTCACCTACAAGTTGAATGTGAATATGTTAGTGTTATCATTTCAATCCTCACCTACAAGTTGAATGTGAATATGTTAGTGTTATCATTTCAATCCTCAACTACAAGTTGAATGTGAATATGTTAGTGTTATCATTTCAATCCTCACCTACAAGTTGAATGTGAATATGTTAGTGTTATCATTTCAATCCTCACCTACAAGTTGAATGTGAATATGTTAGTGTTATCATTTCAATCCTCACCTACAAGTTGAATGTGAATATGTTAGTGTTATCATTTCAATCCTCACCTACAAGTTGAATGTGAATATGTTAGTGTTATCATTTCAATCCTCACCTACAAGTTGAATGTGAATATGTTAGTGTTATCATTTCAATCCTCACCTACAAGTTGAATGTGAATATGTTAGTGTTATCATTTCAATCCTCACCTACAAGTTGAATGTGAATATGTTAGTGTTATCATTTCAATCCTCACCTACAAGTTGGATGTGAATATGTTAGTGTTATCATTTTAATCCTCACCTACAAATTGGATGTGAATATGTTAGTGTTATCATTTTAATCCTCACTTACAAGTTGAATGTGAATATGTTAGTGTTATAATTTCAATCCTCACCTACAAGTTGGATGTGAATATGTTAGTGTTATCATTTTAATCCTCACCTACAAGTTGAATGTGAATATGTTAGTGTTATCATTTCAATTCTCACCTACAAGTTGAATGTGAATATGTTAGTGTTATCATTTCAATCCTCACCCACAAGTTGAATGTGAATATGTTAGTGTTATCATTTCAATCCTCAACTACAAGTTGAATGTGAATATGTTAGTGTTATCATTTCAATCCTCACCTACAAGTTGAATGTGAATATGTTAGTGTTATCATTTCAATCCTCACCTACAAGTTGAATGTGAATATGTTAGTGTTATCATTTCAATCCTCACCCACAAGTTGAATGTGAATATGTTAGTGTTATCATTTCAATCCTCAACTACAAGTTGAATGTGAATATGTTAGTGTTATCATTTCAATCCTCACCTACAAGTTGAATGTGAATATGTTAGTGTTATCATTTCAATCCTCACCTACAAGTTGAATGTGAATATGTTAGTGTTATCATTTCAATCCTCACCTACAAGTTGAATGTGAATATGTTAGTGTTATCATTTCAATCCTCACCTACAAGTTGAATGTGAATATGTTAGTGTTATCATTTCAATCCTCACCTACATGTTGGATGTGAATATGTTAGTGTTATCATTTCAATCCTCACCTACAAGTTGAATGTGAATATGTTAGTGTTATCATTTCAATCCTCACCTACAAGTTGAATGTGAATATGTTAGTGTTATCATTTCAATCCTCAACTACAAGTTGAATGTGAATATGTTAGTGTTATCATTTCAATCCTCACCTACAAGTTGAATGTGAATATGTTAGTGTTATCATTTCAATCCTCACCTACAAGTTGGATGTGAATATGTTAGTGTTATCATTTCAATCCTCACCTACAAGTTGAATGTGAATATGTTAGTGTTATCATTTCAATCCTCACCTACAAGTTGGATGTGAATATGTTAGTGTTATCATTTCAATCCTCAACTACAAGTTGAATGTGAATATGTTAGTGTTATCATTTCAATCCTCACCTACAAGTTGAATGTGAATATGTTAGTGTTATCATTTCAATCCTCACCTACAAATTGGATGTGAATATGTTAGTGTTATCATTTTAATCCTCACCTACAAATTGGATGTGAATATGTTAGTGTTATCATTTTAATCCTCACTTACAAGTTGAATGTGAGTATGTTAGTGTTATCATTTCAATCCTCACCTACAAGTTGGATGTGAATATGTTAGTGTTATCATTTTAATCCTCACCTACAAGTTGAATGTGAATATGTTAGTGTTATCATTTCAATCCTCACCTACAAGTTGAATGTGAATATGTTAGTGTTATCATTTCAATCCTCACCTACAAGTTGAATGTGAATATGTTAGTGTTACCATTTCAATCCTCACCTACAAGTTGAATGTGAATATGCTAGTGTTATCATTTCAATCCTCACCTACAAGTTGGATGTGAATATGTTAGTGTTATCATTTCAATCCTCACCTACAAGTTGAATGTGAATATGTTAGTGTTATCATTTCAATCCTCACCTACAAGTTGGATGTGAATATGTTAGTGTTATCATTTCAATCCTCAACTACAAGTTGAATGTGAATATGTTAGTGTTATCATTTCAATCCTCACCTACAAGTTGGATGTGAATATGTTAGTGTTATCATTTCAATCCTCAACTACAAGTTGAATGTGGATATGCTAGTGTTATCATTTCAATCCTCACCTACAAGTTGGATGTGAATATGTTAGTGTTATCATTTTAATCCTCACCTACAAGTTGAATGTGAATATGCTAGTGTTATCATTTCAATCCTCACCTACAAGTTGGATGTGAATATGTTAGTGTTATCATTTTAATCCTCACCTACAAGTTGAATGTGAATATGTTAGTGTTATCATTTCAATCCTCACCTACAAGTTGAATGTGAATATGTTAGTGTTATCATTTCAATCCTCACCTACAAGTTGAATGTGAATATGTTAGTGTTATCATTTCAATCCTCAACTACAAGTTGAATGTGAATATGTTAGTGTTATCATTTCAATCCTCACCTACAAGTTGAATGTGAATATGTTAGTGTTATCATTTCAATCCTCACCTACAAGTTGAATGTGAATATGTTAGTGTTATCATTTCAATCCTCACCTACAAGTTGAATGTGAATATGTTAGTGTTATCATTTTAATCCTCACCTACAAGTTGAATGTGAATATGTTAGTGTTATCATTTCAATCCTCACCTACAAGTTGGATGTGAATATGTTAGTGTTATCATTTTAATCCTCACCTACAAGTTGAATGTGAATATGTTAGTGTTATCATTTCAATCCTCACCTACAAGTTGAATGTGAATATGTTAGCGTTATCATTTTAATCCTCACCTACAAGTTGAATGTGAATATGTTAGTGTTATCATTTCAATCCTCACCTACAAGTTGAATGTGAATATGCTAGTGTTATCATTTCAATCCTCACCTACAAGTTGGATGTGAATATGTTAGTGTTATCATTTTAATCCTCACCTACAAGTTGAATGTGAATATGTTAGTGTTATCATTTCAATCCTCACCTACAAGTTGAATGTGAATATGTTAGTGTTATCATTTCAATCCTCACCTACAAGTTGAATGTGAATATGTTAGTGTTATCATTTCAATCCTCAACTACAAGTTGAATGTGAATATGTTAGTGTTATCATTTCAATCCTCACCTACAAGTTGATTGTGAATATGTTAGTGTTATCATTTCAATCCTCACCTACAAATTGGATGTGAATATGTTAGTGTTATCATTTCAATCCTCACCTACAAGTTGAATGTGAATATGTTAGTGTTATCATTTCAATCCTCACCTACAAGTTGAATGTGAATATGTTAGTGTTATCATTTCAATCCTCACCTACAAGTTGAATGTGAATATGTTAGTGTTATCATTTCAATCCTCACCTACAAGTTGGATGTGAATATGTTAGTGTTATCATTTTAATCCTCACCTACAAGTTGAATGTGAATATGTTAGTGTTATCATTTCAATCCTCACCTACAAGTTGAATGTGAATATGTTAGTGTTATCATTTCAATCCTCACCTACAAGTTGAATGTGAATATGTTAGTGTTATCATTTCAATCCTCAACTACAAGTTGAATGTGAATATGTTAGTGTTATCATTTCAATCCTCACCTACAAGTTGAATGTGAATATGTTAGTGTTATCATTTCAATCCTCACCTACAAGTTGAATGTGAATATGTTAGTGTTATCATTTCAATCCTCACCTACAAGTTGGATGTGAATATGTTAGTGTTATCATTTTAATCCTCACCTACAAGTTGAATGTGAATATGTTAGTGTTATCATTTCAATCCTCACCTACAAGTTGAATGTGAATATGTTAGTGCTATCATTTCAATCCTCAACTACAAGTTGAATGTGAATATGTTAGTGTTATCATTTCAATCCTCACCTACAAGTTGAATGTGAATATGTTAGTGTTATCATTTCAATCCTCACCTACAAGTTGAATGTGAATATGTTAGTGTTATCATTTCAATCCTCACCTACAAGTTGAATGTGAATATGTTAGTGTTATCATTTCAATCCTCACCTACAAGTTGAATGTGAATATGTTAGTGTTATCATTTCAATCCTCACCTACAAGTTGAATGTGAATATGTTAGTGTTATCATTTCAATCCTCACCTACAAGTTGAATGTGAATATGTTAGTGTTATCATTTCAATCCTCACCTACAAGTTGAATGTGAATATGTTAGTGTTATCATTTCAATCCTCAACTACAAGTTGAATGTGAATATGTTAGTGTTATCATTTCAATCCTCACCTACAAGTTGAATGTGAATATGTTAGTGTTATCATTTCAATCCTCACCTACAAGTTGAATGTGAATATGTTAGTGTTATCATTTCAATCCTCACCTACAAGTTGGATGTGAATATGTTAGTGTTATCATTTTAATCCTCACCTACAAGTTGAATGTGAATATGTTAGTGTTATCATTTCAATCCTCACCTACAAGTTGAATGTGAATATGTTAGTGTTATCATTTCAATCCTCAACTACAAGTTGAATGTGAATATGTTAGTGTTATCATTTCAATCCTCAACTACAAGTTGAATGTGAATATGTTAGTGTTATCATTTCAATCCTCACCTACAAGTTGGATGTGAATATGTTAGTGTTATCATTTCAATCCTCACCTACAAGTTGAATGTGAATATGTTAGTGTTATCATTTCAATCCTCACCTACAAGTTGAATGTGAATATGTTAGTGTTATCATTTCAATCCTCACCTACAAGTTGAATGTGAATATGTTAGTGTTATCATTTCAATCCTCACCTACAAGTTGAATGTGAATATGTTAGTGTTATCATTTCAATCCTCAACTACAAGTTGAATGTGAATATGTTAGTGTTATCATTTCAATCCTCACCTACAAGTTGAATGTGAATATGTTAGTGTTATCATTTCAATCCTCAACTACAAGTTGAATGTGAATATGTTAGTGTTATCATTTCAATCCTCACCTACAAGTTGAATGTGAATATGTTAGTGTTATCATTTCAATCCTCACCTACAAGTTGAATGTGAATATGTTAGTGTTATCATTTCAATCCTCACCTACAAGTTGAATGTGAATATGTTAGTGTTATCATTTCAATCCTCACCTACAAGTTGAATGTGAATATGTTAGTGTTATCATTTCAATCCTCACCTACAAGTTGAATGTGAATATGTTAGTGTTATCATTTCAATCCTCAACTACAAGTTGAATGTGAATATGTTAGTGTTATCATTTCAATCCTCACCTACAAGTTGAATGTGAATATGCTAGTGTTATCATTTCAATCCTCACCTACAAGTTGGATGTGAATATGTTAGTGTTATCATTTCAATCCTCACCTACAAGTTGAATGTGAATATGTTAGTGTTATCATTTCAATCCTCACCTACAAGTTGGATGTGAATATGTTAGTGTTATCATTTCAATCCTCAACTACAAGTTGAATGTGAATATGTTAGTGTTATCATTTCAATCCTCACCTACAAGTTGAATGTGAATATGTTAGTGTTATCATTTCAATCCTCACCTACAAATTGGATGTGAATATGTTAGTGTTATCATTTTAATCCTCACCTACAAATTGGATGTGAATATGTTAGTGTTATCATTTTAATCCTCACTTACAAGTTGAATGTGAATATGTTAGTGTTATAATTTCAATCCTCACCTACAAGTTGGATGTGAATATGTTAGTGTTATCATTTTAATCCTCACCTACAAGTTGAATGTGAATATGTTAGTGTTATCATTTCAATCCTCACCTACAAGTTGAATGTGAATATGTTAGTGTTATCATTTCAATCCTCACCTACAAGTTGAATGTGAATATGTTAGTGTTATCATTTCAATCCTCAACTACAAGTTGAATGTGAATATGTTAGTGTTATCATTTCAATCCTCACCTACAAGTTGAATGTGAATATGTTAGTGTTATCATTTCAATCCTCACCTACAAGTTGAATGTGAATATGTTAGTGTTATCATTTCAATCCTCACCTACAAGTTGAATGTGAATATGTTAGTGTTATCATTTCAATCCTCACCTACAAGTTGAATGTGAATATGTTAGTGTTATCATTTCAATCCTCACCTACAAGTTGGATGTGAATATGTTAGTGTTATCATTTCAATCCTCACCTACAAGTTGAATGTGAATATGTTTGTGTTATCATTTCAATCCTCACCTACAAGTTGAATGTGAATATGTTAGTGTTATCATTTCAATCCTCAACTACAAGTTGAATGTGAATATGTTAGTGTTATCATTTCAATCCTCACCTACAAGTTGAATGTGAATATGTTAGTGTTATCATTTCAATCCTCACCTACAAGTTGGATGTGAATATGTTAGTGTTATCATTTCAATCCTCACCTACAAGTTGAATGTGAATATGTTAGTGTTATCATTTCAATCCTCACCTACAAGTTGGATGTGAATATGTTAGTGTTATCATTTCAATCCTCAACTACAAGTTGAATGTGAATATGTTAGTGTTATCATTTCAATCCTCACCTACAAGTTGAATGTGAATATGTTAGTGTTATCATTTCAATCCTCACCTACAAATTGGATGTGAATATGTTAGTGTTATCATTTTAATCCTCACCTACAAATTGGATGTGAATATGTTAGTGTTATCATTTTAATCCTCACTTACAAGTTGAATGTGAGTATGTTAGTGTTATCATTTCAATCCTCACCTACAAGTTGGATGTGAATATGTTAGTGTTATCATTTTAATCCTCACCTACAAGTTGAATGTGAATATGTTAGTGTTATCATTTCAATCCTCACCTACAAGTTGAATGTGAATATGCTAGTGTTATCATTTCAATCCTCACCTACATATTGGATGTGAATATGTTAGTGTTATCATTTCAATCCTCACCTACAAATTGGATGTGAATATGTTAGTGTTATCATTTTAATCCTCACCTACAAGTTGGATGTGAATATGTTAGTGTTATCATTTCAATCCTCACTTACAAGTTGAATGTGAATATGTTAGTGTTATCATTTCAATCCTCACCTACAAGTTGAATGTGAATATGTTAGTGTTATCATTTCAATCCTCACCTACAAGTTGGATGTGAATATGTTAGTGTTATCATTTTAATCCTCACCTACAAGTTGAATGTGAATATGTTAGTGTTATCATTTCAATCCTCACCTACAAGTTGAATGTGAATATGTTAGTGTTATCATTTCAATCCTCAACTACAAGTTGAATGTGAATATGTTAGTGTTATCATTTCAATCCTCAACTACAAGTTGAATGTGAATATGTTAGTGTTATCATTTCAATCCTCACCTACAAGTTGGATGTGAATATGTTAGTGTTATCATTTCAATCCTCACCTACAAGTTGAATGTGAATATGTTAGTGTTATCATTTCAATCCTCACCTACAAGTTGAATGTGAATATGTTAGTGTTATCATTTCAATCCTCACCTACAAGTTGAATGTGAATATGTTAGTGTTATCATTTCAATCCTCACCTACAAGTTGAATGTGAATATGTTAGTGTTATCATTTCAATCCTCAACTACAAGTTGAATGTGAATATGTTAGTGTTATCATTTCAATCCTCACCTACAAGTTGAATGTGAATATGTTAGTGTTATCATTTCAATCCTCAACTACAAGTTGAATGTGAATATGTTAGTGTTATCATTTCAATCCTCACCTACAAGTTGAATGTGAATATGTTAGTGTTATCATTTCAATCCTCACCTACAAGTTGAATGTGAATATGTTAGTGTTATCATTTCAATCCTCACCTACAAGTTGAATGTGAATATGTTAGTGTTATCATTTCAATCCTCACCTACAAGTTGAATGTGAATATGTTAGTGTTATCATTTCAATCCTCACCTACAAGTTGAATGTGAATATGTTAGTGTTATCATTTCAATCCTCAACTACAAGTTGAATGTGAATATGTTAGTGTTATCATTTCAATCCTCACCTACAAGTTGAATGTGAATATGCTAGTGTTATCATTTCAATCCTCACCTACAAGTTGGATGTGAATATGTTAGTGTTATCATTTCAATCCTCACCTACAAGTTGAATGTGAATATGTTAGTGTTATCATTTCAATCCTCACCTACAAGTTGGATGTGAATATGTTAGTGTTATCATTTCAATCCTCAACTACAAGTTGAATGTGAATATGTTAGTGTTATCATTTCAATCCTCACCTACAAGTTGAATGTGAATATGTTAGTGTTATCATTTCAATCCTCACCTACAAATTGGATGTGAATATGTTAGTGTTATCATTTTAATCCTCACCTACAAATTGGATGTGAATATGTTAGTGTTATCATTTTAATCCTCACTTACAAGTTGAATGTGAATATGTTAGTGTTATAATTTCAATCCTCACCTACAAGTTGGATGTGAATATGTTAGTGTTATCATTTTAATCCTCACCTACAAGTTGAATGTGAATATGTTAGTGTTATCATTTCAATCCTCACCTACAAGTTGAATGTGAATATGTTAGTGTTATCATTTCAATCCTCACCTACAAGTTGAATGTGAATATGTTAGTGTTATCATTTCAATCCTCAACTACAAGTTGAATGTGAATATGTTAGTGTTATCATTTCAATCCTCACCTACAAGTTGAATGTGAATATGTTAGTGTTATCATTTCAATCCTCACCTACAAGTTGAATGTGAATATGTTAGTGTTATCATTTCAATCCTCACCTACAAGTTGAATGTGAATATGTTAGTGTTATCATTTCAATCCTCACCTACAAGTTGAATGTGAATATGTTAGTGTTATCATTTCAATCCTCACCTACAAGTTGGATGTGAATATGTTAGTGTTATCATTTCAATCCTCACCTACAAGTTGAATGTGAATATGTTTGTGTTATCATTTCAATCCTCACCTACAAGTTGAATGTGAATATGTTAGTGTTATCATTTCAATCCTCAACTACAAGTTGAATGTGAATATGTTAGTGTTATCATTTCAATCCTCACCTACAAGTTGAATGTGAATATGTTAGTGTTATCATTTCAATCCTCACCTACAAGTTGGATGTGAATATGTTAGTGTTATCATTTCAATCCTCACCTACAAGTTGAATGTGAATATGTTAGTGTTATCATTTCAATCCTCACCTACAAGTTGGATGTGAATATGTTAGTGTTATCATTTCAATCCTCAACTACAAGTTGAATGTGAATATGTTAGTGTTATCATTTCAATCCTCACCTACAAGTTGAATGTGAATATGTTAGTGTTATCATTTCAATCCTCACCTACAAATTGGATGTGAATATGTTAGTGTTATCATTTTAATCCTCACCTACAAATTGGATGTGAATATGTTAGTGTTATCATTTTAATCCTCACTTACAAGTTGAATGTGAGTATGTTAGTGTTATCATTTCAATCCTCACCTACAAGTTGGATGTGAATATGTTAGTGTTATCATTTTAATCCTCACCTACAAGTTGAATGTGAATATGTTAGTGTTATCATTTCAATCCTCACCTACAAGTTGAATGTGAATATGCTAGTGTTATCATTTCAATCCTCACCTACATATTGGATGTGAATATGTTAGTGTTATCATTTCAATCCTCACCTACAAATTGGATGTGAATATGTTAGTGTTATCATTTTAATCCTCACCTACAAGTTGGATGTGAATATTTTAGTGTTATCATTTCAATCCTCACTTACAAGTTGAATGTGAATATGTTAGTGTTATCATTTCAATCCTCACCTACAAGTTGAATGTGAATATGTTAGTGTTATCATTTCAATCCTCACTTACAAGTTGAATGTGAATATGTTAGTGTTATCATTTCAATCCTCACCTACAAGTTGGATGTGAATATGTTAGTGTTATCATTTCAATCCTCACCTACAAGTTGAATGTGAATATGTTAGTGTTATCATTTCAATCCTCAACTACAAGTTGAATGTGAATATGTTAGTGTTATCATTTCAATCCTCAACTACAAGTTGAATGTGAATATGCTAGTGTTATCATTTTAATCCTCACCTACAAGTTGAATGTGAATATGTTAGTGTTATCATTTCAATCCTCACCCACAAGTTGAATGTGAATATGCTAGCGTTATCATTTCAATCCTCACCTACAAATTGGATGTGAATATGTTAGTGTTATCATTTTAATCCTCACCTACAAGTTGAATGTGAATATGTTAGTGTTATCATTTCAATCCTCAACTACAAGTTGAATGTGAATATGTTAGTGTTATCATTTCAATCCTCACCTACAAGTTGAATGTGAATATGTTAGTGTTATCATTTCAATCCTCAACTACAAGTTGAATGTGAATATGTTAGTGTTATCATTTCAATCCTCACCTACAAGTTGAATGTGAATATGTTAGTGTTATCATTTCAATCCTCACCTACAAGTTGAATGTGAATATGTTAGTGTTATCATTTCAATCCTCACCTACAAGTTGAATGTGAATATGTTAGTGTTATCATTTCAATCCTCACCTACAAGTTGAATGTGAATATGTTAGTGTTATCATTTCAATCCTCACCTACAAGTTGAATGTGAATATGTTAGTGTTATCATTTCAATCCTCAACTACAAGTTGAATGTGAATATGTTAGTGTTATCATTTCAATCCTCACCTACAAGTTGAATGTGAATATGCTAGTGTTATCATTTCAATCCTCACCTACAAGTTGGATGTGAATATGTTAGTGTTATCATTTCAATCCTCACCTACAAGTTGAATGTGAATATGTTAGTGTTATCATTTCAATCCTCACCTACAAGTTGGATGTGAATATGTTAGTGTTATCATTTCAATCCTCAACTACAAGTTGAATGTGAATATGTTAGTGTTATCATTTCAATCCTCACCTACAAGTTGAATGTGAATATGTTAGTGTTATCATTTCAATCCTCACCTACAAATTGGATGTGAATATGTTAGTGTTATCATTTTAATCCTCACCTACAAATTGGATGTGAATATGTTAGTGTTATCATTTTAATCCTCACTTACAAGTTGAATGTGAATATGTTAGTGTTATCATTTCAATCCTCACCTACAAGTTGGATGTGAATATGTTAGTGTTATCATTTTAATCCTCACCTACAAGTTGAATGTGAATATGTTAGTGTTATCATTTCAATCCTCACCTACAAGTTGAATGTGAATATGTTAGTGTTATCATTTCAATCCTCACCTAAAAGTTGAATGTGAATATGTTAGTGTTATCATTTCAATCCTCAACTACAAGTTGAATGTGAATATGTTAGTGTTATCATTTCAATCCTCACCTACAAGTTGAATGTGAATATGTTAGTGTTATCATTTCAATCCTCACCTACAAGTTGAATGTGAATATGTTAGTGTTATCATTTCAATCCTCACCTACAAGTTGAATGTGAATATGTTAGTGTTATCATTTCAATCCTCACCTACAAGTTGAATGTGAATATGTTAGTGTTATCATTTCAATCCTCACCTACAAGTTGAATGTGAATATATTAGTGTTATCATTTCAATCCTCACCTACAAGTTGAATGTGAATATGTTAGTGTTATCATTTCAATCCTCACCTACAAGTTGAATGTGAATATGTTAGTGTTATCATTTCAATCCTCACCTACAAGTTGGATGTGAATATGTTAGTGTTATCATTTCAATCCTCACCTACAAGTTGGATGTGAATATGTTAGTGTTATCATTTCAATCCTCACCTACAAGTTGAATGTGAATATGTTAGTGTTATCATTTCAATCCTCACCTACAAGTTGGATGTGAATATGTTAGTGTTATCATTTCAATCCTCAACTACAAGTTGAATGTGAATATGTTAGTGTTATCATTTCAATCCTCACCTACAAGTTGAATGTGAATATGTTAGTGTTATCATTTCAATCCTCACCTACAAATTGGATGTGAATATGTTAGTGTTATCATTTTAATCCTCACCTACAAATTGGATGTGAATATGTTAGTGTTATCATTTTAATCCTCACTTACAAGTTGAATGTGAATATGTTAGTGTTATAATTTCAATCCTCACCTACAAGTTGGATGTGAATATGTTAGTGTTATCATTTTAATCCTCACCTACAAGTTGAATGTGAATATGTTAGTGTTATCATTTCAATCCTCACCTACAAGTTGAATGTGAATATGTTAGTGTTATCATTTCAATCCTCACCTACAAGTTGAATGTGAATATGTTAGTGTTATCATTTCAATCCTCAACTACAAGTTGAATGTGAATATGTTAGTGTTATCATTTCAATCCTCACCTACAAGTTGAATGTGAATATGTTAGTGTTATCATTTCAATCCTCACCTACAAGTTGAATGTGAATATGTTAGTGTTATCATTTCAATCCTCACCTACAAGTTGAATGTGAATATGTTAGTGTTATCATTTCAATCCTCACCTACAAGTTGAATGTGAATATGTTAGTGTTATCATTTCAATCCTCACCTACAAGTTGGATGTGAATATGTTAGTGTTATCATTTCAATCCTCACCTACAAGTTGAATGTGAATATGTTAGTGTTATCATTTCAATCCTCACCTACAAGTTGAATGTGAATATGTTAGTGTTATCATTTCAATCCTCAACTACAAGTTGAATGTGAATATGTTAGTGTTATCATTTCAATCCTCACCTACAAGTTGAATGTGAATATGTTAGTGTTATCATTTCAATCCTCACCTACAAGTTGGATGTGAATATGTTAGTGTTATCATTTCAATCCTCACCTACAAGTTGAATGTGAATATGTTAGTGTTATCATTTCAATCCTCACCTACAAGTTGGATGTGAATATGTTAGTGTTATCATTTCAATCCTCAACTACAAGTTGAATGTGAATATGTTAGTGTTATCATTTCAATCCTCACCTACAAGTTGAATGTGAATATGTTAGTGTTATCATTTCAATCCTCACCTACAAATTGGATGTGAATATGTTAGTGTTATCATTTTAATCCTCACCTACAAATTGGATGTGAATATGTTAGTGTTATCATTTTAATCCTCACTTACAAGTTGAATGTGAGTATGTTAGTGTTATCATTTCAATCCTCACCTACAAGTTGGATGTGAATATGTTAGTGTTATCATTTTAATCCTCACCTACAAGTTGAATGTGAATATGTTAGTGTTATCATTTCAATCCTCACCTACAAGTTGAATGTGAATATGCTAGTGTTATCATTTCAATCCTCACCTACATATTGGATGTGAATATGTTAGTGTTATCATTTCAATCCTCACCTACAAATTGGATGTGAATATGTTAGTGTTATCATTTTAATCCTCACCTACAAGTTGGATGTGAATATGTTAGTGTTATCATTTCAATCCTCACTTACAAGTTGAATGTGAATATGTTAGTGTTATCATTTCAATCCTCACCTACAAGTTGAATGTGAATATGTTAGTGTTATCATTTCAATCCTCACTTACAAGTTGAATGTGAATATGTTAGTGTTATCATTTCAATCCTCACCTACAAGTTGGATGTGAATATGTTAGTGTTATCATTTCAATCCTCACCTACAAGTTGAATGTGAATATGTTAGTGTTATCATTTCAATCCTCAACTACAAGTTGAATGTGAATATGTTAGTGTTATCATTTCAATCCTCAACTACAAGTTGAATGTGAATATGCTAGTGTTATCATTTTAATCCTCACCTACAAGTTGAATGTGAATATGTTAGTGTTATCATTTCAATCCTCACCTACAAGTTGAATGTGAATATGCTAGTGTTATCATTTCAATCCTCACCTACAAATTGGATGTGAATATGTTAGTGTTATCATTTCAATCCTCACCTACAAGTTGGATGTGAATATGTTAGTGTTATCATTTCAATCCTCACCTACAAATTGGATGTGAATATGTTAGTGATATCATTTTAATCCTCACCTACAAGTTGAATGTGAATATGTTAGTGTTATCATTTCAATCCTCACCTACAAGTTGAATGTGAATATGTTAGTGTTATCATTTCAATCCTCACCTACAAATTGGATGTGAATATGTTAGTGTTATCATTTCAATCCTCACCTACAAGTTGGATGTGAATATGTTAGTGTTATCATTTCAATCCTCACCTACAAGTTGAATGTGAATATGTTAGTGTTATCATTTCAATCCTCACCTACAAATTGGATGTGAATATGTTAGTGTTATCATTTTAATCCTCACCTACAAATTGGATGTGAATATGTTAGTGTTATCATTTCAATCCTCACCTACAAATTGGATGTGAATATGTTAGTGTTATCATTTCAATCCTCACCTACAAGTTGAATGTGAATATGTTAGTGTTATCATTTTAATCCTCACCTACAAGTTGAATGTGAATATGTTAGTGTTATCATTTCAATCCTCACCTACAAATTGGATGTGAATATGTTAGTGTTATCATTTCAATCCTCACCTACAAGTTGAATGTGAATATGTTAGTGTTATCATTTCAATCCTCACCTACAAATTGGATGTGAATATGTTAGTGTTATCATTTCAATCCTCACCTACAAGTTGGATGTGAATATGTTAGTGTTATCATTTCAATCCTCACCTACAAGTTGAATGTGAATATGTTAGTGTTATCATTTCAATCCTCACCTACAAATTGGATGTGAATATGTTAGTGTTATCATTTTAATCCTCACTTACAAATTGGATGTGAATATGTTAGTGTTATCATTTTAATCCTCACTTACAAGTTGAATGTGAATATGTTAGTGTTATAATTTCAATCCTCACCTACAAGTTGGATGTGAATATGTTAGTGTTATCATTTTAATCCTCACCTACAAGTTGAATGTGAATATGTTAGTGTTATCATTTCAATCCTCACCTACAAGTTGAATGTGAATATGTTAGTGTTATCATTTCAATCCTCACCTACAAGTTGAATGTGAATATGTTAGTGTTATCATTTCAATCCTCAACTACAAGTTGAATGTGAATATGTTAGTGTTATCATTTCAATCCTCACCTACAAGTTGAATGTGAATATGTTAGTGTTATCATTTCAATCCTCACCTACAAGTTGAATGTGAATATGTTAGTGTTATCATTTCAATCCTCACCTACAAGTTGAATGTGAATATGTTAGTGTTATCATTTCAATCCTCACCTACAAGTTGAATGTGAATATGTTAGTGTTATCATTTCAATCCTCACCTACAAGTTGGATGTGAATATGTTAGTGTTATCATTTCAATCCTCACCTACAAGTTGAATGTGAATATGTTAGTGTTATCATTTCAATCCTCACCTACAAGTTGAATGTGAATATGTTAGTGTTATCATTTCAATCCTCAACTACAAGTTGAATGTGAATATGTTAGTGTTATCATTTCAATCCTCACCTACAAGTTGAATGTGAATATGTTAGTGTTATCATTTCAATCCTCACCTACAAGTTGGATGTGAATATGTTAGTGTTATCATTTCAATCCTCACCTACAAGTTGAATGTGAATATGTTAGTGTTATCATTTCAATCCTCACCTACAAGTTGGATGTGAATATGTTAGTGTTATCATTTCAATCCTCAACTACAAGTTGAATGTGAATATGTTAGTGTTATCATTTCAATCCTCACCTACAAGTTGAATGTGAATATGTTAGTGTTATCATTTCAATCCTCACCTACAAATTGGATGTGAATATGTTAGTGTTATCATTTTAATCCTCACCTACAAATTGGATGTGAATATGTTAGTGTTATCATTTTAATCCTCACTTACAAGTTGAATGTGAGTATGTTAGTGTTATCATTTCAATCCTCACCTACAAGTTGGATGTGAATATGTTAGTGTTATCATTTTAATCCTCACCTACAAGTTGAATGTGAATATGTTAGTGTTATCATTTCAATCCTCACCTACAAGTTGAATGTGAATATGCTAGTGTTATCATTTCAATCCTCACCTACATATTGGATGTGAATATGTTAGTGTTATCATTTCAATCCTCACCTACAAATTGGATGTGAATATGTTAGTGTTATCATTTTAATCCTCACCTACAAGTTGGATGTGAATATGTTAGTGTTATCATTTCAATCCTCACTTACAAGTTGAATGTGAATATGTTAGTGTTATCATTTCAATCCTCACCTACAAGTTGAATGTGAATATGTTAGTGTTATCATTTCAATCCTCACTTACAAGTTGAATGTGAATATGTTAGTGTTATCATTTCAATCCTCACCTACAAGTTGGATGTGAATATGTTAGTGTTATCATTTCAATCCTCACCTACAAGTTGAATGTGAATATGTTAGTGTTATCATTTCAATCCTCAACTACAAGTTGAATGTGAATATGTTAGTGTTATCATTTCAATCCTCAACTACAAGTTGAATGTGAATATGCTAGTGTTATCATTTTAATCCTCACCTACAAGTTGAATGTGAATATGTTAGTGTTATCATTTCAATCCTCACCTACAAGTTGAATGTGAATATGCTAGTGTTATCATTTCAATCCTCACCTACAAATTGGATGTGAATATGTTAGTGTTATCATTTCAATCCTCACCTACAAGTTGGATGTGAATATGTTAGTGTTATCATTTCAATCCTCACCTACAAATTGGATGTGAATATGTTAGTGATATCATTTTAATCCTCACCTACAAGTTGAATGTGAATATGTTAGTGTTATCATTTCAATCCTCACCTACAAGTTGAATGTGAATATGTTAGTGTTATCATTTCAATCCTCACCTACAAATTGGATGTGAATATGTTAGTGTTATCATTTTAATCCTCACCTACAAGTTGGATGTGAATATGTTAGTGTTATCATTTCAATCCTCACCTACAAGTTGAATGTGAATATGTTAGTGTTATCATTTCAATCCTCACCTACAAGTTGAATGTGAATATGTTAGTGTTATCATTTCAATCCTCACCTACAAGTTGAATGTGAATATGTTAGTGTTATCATTTCAATCCTCACTTACAAGTTGAATGTGAATATGTTAGTGTTATCATTTCAATCCTCACCTACAAGTTGGATGTGAATATGTTAGTGTTATCATTTTAATCCCCACCTACAAGTTGAATGTGAATATGTTAGTGTTATCATTTCAATCCTCAACTACAAGTTGAATGTGAATATGTTAGTGTTATCATTTCAATCCTCACCTACAAGTTGAATGTGAATATGTTAGTGTTATCATTTCAATCCTCACCTACAAGTTGAATGTGAATATGTTAGTGTTATCATTTCAATCCTCACCTACAAGTTGAATGTGAATATGTTAGTGTTATCATTTCAATCCTCACCTACAAGTTGGATGTGAATATGTTAGTGTTATCATTTCAATCCTCACCTACAAGTTGAATGTGAATATGTTAGTGTTATCATTTCAATCCTCACCTACAAGTTGAATGTGAATATGTTAGTGTTATCATTTTAATCCTCACCTACAAGTTGAATGTGAATATGTTAGTGTTATCATTTCAATCCTCACCTACAAGTTGAATGTGAATATGTTAGTGTTATCATTTCAATCCTCAACTACAAGTTGAATGTGAATATGTTAGTGTTATCATTTCAATCCTCACCTACAAGTTGAATGTGAATATGTTAGTGTTATCATTTCAATCCTCAACTACAAGTTGAATGTGAATATGTTAGTGTTATCATTTCAATCCTCACTTACAAGTTGAATGTGAATATGTTAGTGTTATCATTTCAATCCTCAACTACAAGTTGAATGTGAATATGTTAGTGTTATCATTTCAATCCTCACCTACAAGTTGAATGTGAATATGTTAGTGTTATCATTTCAATCCTCAACTACAAGTTGAATGTGAATATGTTAGTGTTATCATTTCAATCCTCACCTACAAGTTGGATGTGAATATGTTAGTGTTATCATTTCAATTCTCACCTACAAGTTGAATGTGAATATGTTAGTGTTATCATTTCAATCCTCACCTACAAGTTGAATGTGAATATGTTAGTGTTATCATTTCAATCCTCACCTACAAGTTGAATGTGAATATGCTAGTGTTATCATTTCAATCCTCACCTACAAATTGGATGTGAATATGTTAGTGTTATCATTTCAATCCTCACCTACAAGTTGGATGTGAATATGTTAGTGTTATCATTTCAATCCTCACCTACAAATTGGATGTGAATATGTTAGTGTTATCATTTTAATCCTCACCTACAAGTTGGATGTGAAAATGTTAGTGTTATCATTTCAATCCTCACCTACAAGTTGAATGTGAATATGTTAGTGTTATCATTTCAATCCTCAACTACAAGTTGAATGTGAATATGTTAGTGTTATCATTTCAATCCTCAACTACAAGTTGAATGTGAATATGTTAGTGTTATCATTTCAATCCTCAACTCCAAGTTGGATGTGAATATGCTAGTGTTATCATTTCAATCCTCACCTACAAGTTGAATGTGAATATGTTAGTGTTATCATTTCAATCCTCACCTACAAGTTGAATGTGAATATGTTAGTGTTATCATTTCAATCCTCACCTACAAGTTGAATGTGAATATGTTAGTGTTATCATTTCAATCCTCACCTACAAGTTGAATGTGAATATGTTAGTGTTATCATTTCAATCCTCAACTACAAGTTGAATGTGAATATGTTAGTGTTATCATTTCAATCCTCACCTACAAGTTGAATGTGAATATGTTAGTGTTATCATTTTAATCCTCACCTACAAGTTGAATGTGAATATGTTAGTGTTATCATTTCAATCCTCACCTACAAGTTGAATGTGAATATGTTAGTGTTATCATTTCAATCCTCAACTACAAGTTGAATGTGAATATGTTAGTGTTATCATTTCAATCCTCAACTACAAGTTGAATGTGAATATGTTAGTGTTATCATTTCAATCCTCAACTACAATTTGAATGTGAATATGCTAGTGTTATCATTTCAATCCTCACCTACAAGTTGAATGTGAATATGTTAGTGTTATCATTTCAATCCTCACCTACAAGTTGAATGTGAATATGTTAGTGTTATCATTTCAATCCTCAACTACAAGTTGAATGTGAATATGTTAGTGTTATCATTTCAATCCTCAACTACAAGTTGAATGTGAATATGCTAGTGTTATCATTTCAATCCTCACCTACAAGTTGAATGTGAATATGTTAGTGTTATCATTTCAATCCTCAACTACAAGTTGAATGTGAATATGTTAGTGTTATCATTTCAATCCTCACCTACAAGTTGAATGTGAATATGTTAGTGTTATCATTTTAATCCTCACCTACAAGTTGAATGTGAATATGTTAGTGTTATCATTTCAATCCTCACCTACAAGTTGAATGTGAATATGTTAGTGTTATCATTTCAATCCTCAACTACAAGTGGAATGTGAATATGTTAGTGTTATCATTTCAATCCTCAACTACAAGTTGAATGTGAATATGTTAGTGTTATCATTTCAATCCTCACCTACAAGTTGAATGTGAATATGTTAGTGTTATCATTTCAATCCTCACCTACAAGTTGAATGTGAATATGTTAGTGTTATCATTTCAATCCTCAACTACAAGTTGAATGTGAATATGTTAGTGTTATCATTTCAATCCTCAACTACAAGTTGGATGTGAATATGCTAGTGTTATCATTTCAATCCTCACCTACAAGTTGGATGTGAATATGTTAGTGTTATCATTTCAATCCTCAACTACAAGTTGAATGTGAATATGTTAGTGTTATCATTTCAATCCTCACCTACAAGTTGAATGTGAATATGTTAGTGTTATCATTTTAATCCTCACCTACAAGTTGAATGTGAATATGTTAGTGTTATCATTTCAATCCTCACCTACAAGTTGAATGTGAATATGTTAGTGTTATCATTTCAATCCTCAACTACAAGTTGAATGTGAATATGTTAGTGTTATCATTTCAATCCTCAACTACAAGTTGAATGCGAATATGTTAGTGTTATCATTTCAATCCTCAACTACAAGTTGAATGTGAATATGCTAGTGTTATCATTTCAATCCTCACCTACAAGTTGAATGTGAATATGTTAGTGTTATCATTTCAATCCTCAACTACAAGTTGGATGTGAATATGCTAGTGTTATCATTTCAATCCTCACCTACAAGTTGGATGTGAATATGTTAGTGTTATCATTTC